>NC_087158.1:30864539-30872039 GCF_035594125.1 Scylla paramamosain | reverse complement strand
TGTGTGTGTGTGTGTGTGTGTGTGTGTGTGTGTGTGTGTGTGTGTCATTAATTTGATATTGGTAACAATGACAGGAGTAAAGGAAGTAGTAACAGTAGCAGTAAGTAGCAGTGAAACAAATAAGAGTAATAATAGTAACAACAACAAAAACAGAAACATAAATAATAGCAGCAACAACAACAACAACAACAACAACAACAACGACAACGACAACGACAACAACAACAACAACAACAACAACAACAAGAGCAGTAGCAGTGGCAGCAGAAATAGTAAAAAGCAGTAGTCATGGTAGAGAAAGAGGACATTAGCATCACAAGTGGTGATGCTACTGTCCAAAATAATGTTAATTACCCATAATATTATTGATAATGATGAAGATGGTGGCGGTGGCGGTTATGGGGGAGGAGGAGGAGAAAGAGGAAGAGGAAAGCCCGAAGCGCACAAAGGACAGGCAGGAAGAACTGATGGTAATATATCTGTTAGTTCTTACGGTGCTGTCTATGGGCAGTACACCACCTACCATACAGCAAACAAAGGTGAAGGCTCCCCACCCACAGCGCCCTACAGTCAGGGTTGGCGGGAAAAGAATACCATATAGCATGGAGAAACTGGTGAACAGCAGCAGCAACAGCAACAGCAAGAAGGGGGAAGAGGAGGAGGAAAATCAGAATGAGAATGAGGAGGAAAGAATGAGAATGTGGGAGTTAGTTTGGGGGAGGAACATCTTTGGAGAGGGTATAGGTGGGGACGAGGCAGCGAGGCGGCGCTCCTTCGTTGGACCAGGTAGCGGGTCGGGGATTAAGGTAATGGGCCCTACCTGTTACCTTTGTTCCCCGGAGAGGCCCTCACGTAAGCTAATCCGTCCCCCATTCTCAAGATTTCCTGCGTCAAAACTACACCTCTTGAAAACACGCTACAAACAGCGTGAGAAGTGGAACGGGGCCCAGCTCACGCGACTGTCGGACAAGGCACATTAATTCTACATTCATAAAGAGTTTCATTATATTCCGGCTGTGTTGGAGAAAGGCTAAGAGAGGTGAGGCCGCTATGGTCGTGAGGAGAGGTTCCCTGGAGGGTCTCAGTAGTAAGCTTCTACACCACTTCTACACCACTACCACGTCATTTATGGTACCGCAAAGAAAGATTAGAGCAATTACTCGCATACCTTCATCTTTGTAAACCAGTAATTAGTCCAGCAGGATCAATGCATTTTTATATATAAGGAAATATCACCACAACATATCTTCTGCACTTAGCACCACAACAAACCATATCAACACGTATAACCCCATCATGGCACTCCTAAACGTATTATCAGGCAGTAAGACATTCATAATAACTACCACATCATCATCTGATTTTTTACAACATACCACACCACCATCCTAGCACGCCAGCATAACAGAGCACAATGTCATAACACACTACTGTACACATCCCTACAGACACCACCATGCTATAAACCTCCACATTTGAGTACACCACCACCTTACGGACAATCCTTCACTGCAGTTGGATATAGAAACGTATCATACACTTCCCCCCTCAGTCCCCTCACGCCAGACCGGGTATCGGTATCCCCAGAACTGCGGGAGACGCCACTCACGGCAGTTCAAGAGTAAAGCATGAAATTGGAGACTGTTTGGCGACCCCATATTAAGAGGGACCCCCGCTGGGTGCCGATGACAGGCCGCGATACACCGCTCACTTCAACCCGGCGACCCGTGTGTGGGAGCTGATTCCCGGCCCAGATAGACCAGCGAGCGTCGATCCCGCGGAGAACTTGATTCGTTTCGCGGCGTGCTTAAGCAAAGAGCGTCAGGTAGTGTTCCATGCGAGATTAAAGTGAGGCTGAGGTGCATTCCTGGTTGGGGACTTCGTAGGGATTCTAAAATGTACCGCAGTGTTATAAGCGAATGGCGTAAATGAGTCTGATTTTATTTCAAGAAGTGAATATATAGTGTTCCTTCCATAAATAATAGAGATTAAGCTCATTTATGTTAGTGGGAGATAAATGAAGCGATGAGGAAAGGAAAGAGTGGATTTGAGCAAACCTGTTTAGTGACGCATCGTAGAGCCAAGGCGGTGGCTAGCACCTTCTGGCGGTCTTAAAGCTTGTTGTTGTTGTTGTTGTTGTTGTTGTTGTTGTTGTTGTTGTTGCTGCTGCTGCTGCTGCTAATGCTGCTGCTGCTGCTGCTGTTCTGATTATCAATATTATTTCTTATTATCTATCACTCTTATATGCATTCTTAACAGGAACCACAGCTTAAAAGAAAACTTATTCAAACTGTTTTTATGTTACCCGGGATTCGAACCACGGACTGCGCTATTCATTACATTTCCAAGCTTTTACTAATACTAATACTGATAACAATACTACTAACAAAAGTTATATGGAGCAGAAAACTTTGCCACGAACACATAAACGAAATAAACAGTCACGGGATTTTTTTTTTTTACTCTCTCTCTCTCTCTCCAATGCAATTGTTGTGGGGGAAATCGTGGAGTGAGCAGAGCAAGTGTAGCGTTGTTCATAACGTGGGTGAGTGGCGCTGTGTGGCGGCAACAGCTTGCCCACCACTGCCACCTGCGTCACGCCAACACGGAATTGCACATCGAAGACCTAAACCACACTATAGGGCGAACGGGGCGACGACAAGTGACCCTTAACACACACGCACACACACACACACACACACACACACACACACACACACACACACACACACACACACACACACACACCTCGCCCTGACGCACACACTGCTCGCTTCAAATCCACATCACCACACAAACACACCCGAAAAACAAAAAAGGGAACGAGTCCAATTTTGTTTTCCCGCCGATGGCTTGCCTAGTGACCTGTTTTTTTGGGGGGGAATGTCGAGATGGAGCAACGAGATGAGGCGGGGAGGGGCGGCGAGTGCCATAAAGGGAGAGTTTAGTGGCGGTGCGGCAGCGGCGTGAGGGATTGTGACGCCGCCGCTGGGGATTCGTCAGGCGTTGAGCGGAAACCCGATAGAAACAGCAATAAAAACATACAATGTCTGGTGGTGCTGCCTGTTGCGGCCAGGCGGGCGGGACGTGGCCAGGAACGGAGGGAGACACGGATGGGGGTGGGGGGGGAGGGAGGAGGGACGGTATGGAAGAGGAGGGAAAGAAGGAGGGATGGCATACAGAGGTTCTACAGGTGAAGTATTGTGTCCACACCTGCTCTACCTCCCAATTATCACATGCCTGTCTCCTTCCACACACCTGTCACATCTACTCATCATCTACTCTACATCATCATCATCATCATCATCATCATCATCTTGTTAGTGTTCATGATTCCACAGCAAATTTCCAGCACACACCTATCAGCCTTGCCTACCGTGTGTCTCTGTCACCATACATCCGTTCTTTACTATCACCTCACACATGTCGTTCATCACACACCTGCCCTGTACTATGCAGCCCGCCCTCTTCCCACTACACACACTGCTCTCCCCATTCCCTCTGCCCCCGCCTGCTGTCAGCCACGGACGGGGCACACCTGCACCTCCAAAATTTATCACCATGTATTGTATTTTCACCATCTCGGAAATATTTTGCAGTGTATCATTGTCGAATTTTAATTCGCGTCAGTGCTATGAGATTACGTGTTCCTATCCGCCTTTGCTTCATCTATTTTAATGCAATGGAGCCAATGGGACAAACACCAGCGCCTTAAGTTAGACAACATGCAAACCTGCCCAACCTAATGCTGTCATAATATCACCTGCTTGCCAGCACGCCGCCCTCACAACCCTTCTCTTGTGCCTGTGCCAACTTGACTCATCTTCAGTGGAGCTCAATACCTCTCCTTATGCTACTCCTTGTTGGACTTCACTAAAACAAGGCTGCGTCTCTTAAACTTTCAAGATTTACTATGTTGCTTCTTACGCCCTACAAGGAATCTTCCTCAGGCTGCAGGTAGAAAGTTACATAAACTTGTATTTCTAATTGTTGTGTTTCTGTGTGAAGACTCAGCCCCCTAACTAAATAAGAGAGTTGCCGTGAGTTGTGCTTCTGCTAGGGAATATTTGCGTCTCGTCTGGAAAGTCTTGTGTTGGGGATTAGTTAATCATCTGCTGCCGAGTGGCAAAAGGGAGTGTGGATAATCGCCACCACCACCACTACCATTACCACAACGACTTCTACTGGTACTAATTCTTCTAATATTACATCTAATATTATTGATAGAAGATAGTAGTATAGAATATTAATAAGATAAAGAATAATAATAACAACAACAACAAAGCAGAACAAAATTACTAGTTAGTTCGATCTTGGAGCTGAAGGCCATAAGTCTTTTAATTAAGTAAGACATATCCATTATGAAAAGTAGTGGATGGGCTGGAAAACGTTATATTGGTGTGTGTGGATCCACATGCTGCCTTCACGAAGCCTGTAGTCCAGACGTCTGAGTCTAGAGACATTTTGGGAACCAAGTGGTCTGGGTTCCAAGTGTCTCGAGTATTAGCATCTTGAAGCCTATTTGCATTCAGACCTATCTGTCATGAGGATCAACTGACGTGAGACCTACGTGACCTGAGTATCATCCGCCACAGTACCAAATGACTGTAAATCGAGAGTTAGGAGTGTAAATGAAAGAGTTTCCCTTCCTCTCTCACCAAAACACATTTTCTCCCCATTTCGTTTTCTTCCTCCAGTTCAAAGGAAAGGAATGAAAGTCCTAAAAGAAGATAAGACGAGGCACGAGAGAGAGAAAAAAGAAGAAGAGGGAGTATAACGCCAGGAGAGTAGGCCACACAACACACAGGAGTGGAAAAGACTGAGCACAATAACGGGGCTTCCATTGTAACCCCCACAGTAAGCACCACTCAGGACGCTCACAGGTAGCAGCTCCCTTGTGCCACAGTAACCTCCTCCTTCTCCTCCTCCTCCTCCTCCTCCTCCCTGTAATCCTCCTTCACCTGTCTTCAGTACATCCCTCTTTCCTCGCTCCTTCAATCTCCTGCCCTCATCCTCATTCTTTCCTGTGCTGATAACTCCCTCGTCTCTTCAGAACCACCGTGTCAGCTCCACACACACACACACACACACACACACACACACACACACACACACACACACACACATCTCCCACAGCTTTTTCGTTTTTTTTTTTAATTTTTTACCCATGGTGGTCTCTCATCTCCACCTGTTCCAACCATTCAGTAGCGCTCTCTCTCTCTCTCTCTCTCTCTCTCTCTCTCTCTCTCTCTCTCTCTCTCTCTCTCTCTCTCTCTCTCTCTCTCTCTCTACAACCATCCACTTCTTTCCCTTACTCTACCATTTTCCCATTCCTCCATCATCGTTCCATCTCATTCATCCTATTACTTCCTTTCCTTCCATTCATATTATTTATATTTTCTACCTGACACATTTCTTTCCTCATTCCACCTATTCTCTCTTCAAAAAAAATTGGTTCTTTTCCTCCTTTCATTTTTTGACTGGCATTCCAGCTCCGGTATCCAACTAATTACTCCTCCCTCCAATAACATTATCTATTCTTCACCTTACATTTTCATTATTCCATTACACCGATTCCTTCGATCCTCAAAAATCACTCCACTTTCTTCCATCTCAGACACTTTTTCCTTATTTCCTTCAGCACACAAATTCCTCCTTCTTCTCCTCCTCCTCCTTCTCCTTCTCCCTCCACAAATTATATCTATTCTCCACCTCACATCTTCCTTTTTCCATTCCAATGATTCTCTCGCTCCTCAAAAATCACTCCACATCTAACGTTTTTTTCTTATTTCCTTCAGCACACACCTTCCTCCTCCTCCTCTTCCTCCTCCTCCTCTCCCCTCCTACTCCTTCTCCCTCCACAAATTATATCTATTCTCCACCTCACATCTTCCTTTTTCCATTGCACTGGTTCCCTCGCTCCTCAAAAATCACTCCACTTCCTCTCCCCGCCTCCACCACTTTTCCTCCCTCGGGCAGAAGCAGCAGCAGCAGCAGGGGCAGGCTACACCAAACAGGGCTTTGGCTACACCCTCCTCACGTGCCGGCCCGTCACCTCGCCACTCTCGTTCTCACATTTGCTCTGATGAAAATCGTGATGTGTCCAGCCGACCACTAATGGTATTTCCCCAAGCCTTCACCACCCCAGCCAGGAAGCCAGCCAGCCTCAGTTCCCTTCCAGACATGGTGACCCCAAATGGTGACTTGGTTATGGAGACATGGACATATAGGAAGAAAAGATGGTAAAAAGGGAATCAGGTACGCGTAGATAAAAAAGGTATATAGACATTTATTGGTTATGAGATGGATTATGTGAAAATTAAGGTAAAATTGTTGATCTCTCAGGTGAAGATGGTGAGCTGTGAGGAGACTGTGAAACAGTGGCTGTGTGTGTGTGTGTGTGTGTGTGTGTGTGTGTGTGTGTGTGTGTGTGTGTGTGTGTGTGTGTGTGTGTGTGTGTGTGTGTAGGGTATGGTGACAGCAGTGTGGCGATTGGTGGTGGTGGTGGTGGTGGTGGTGGTGGTGGTAGTGGTGGTGGTGGTGGGAGAGAGAGAGAGAGAGGAGAGAGAGAGAGGAGAGAGAGAGAGAGAGAGAGAGAGAGAGAGAGAGGAGAGAGAGAGAGAGAGAGAGCGAGCGAGCGAGCGAGCGAGCGAGAGAGAGAGAGAGAGAGAGAGAGAGAGAGAGAGAGAGAGAGAGAGAGAGAGAGAGAGAGAGAGAGAGGAGAAGAGGAGAGAGAGAGAGAGAGAGAGAGAGAGAGAGAGGAGAGAGAGAGAGAGAGGAAACACACATAAGTAGGTAGTGAGATGAGAGGGGTGGAAAAAAAACTTCATTAGAGAAGGAACAAGGAAAAAATGAGAATAAGGGGGAGGACAAAGAGGAGAGGAGAGGAGAGGAGAGGAGAGGAGAGGAGAGGAGAGGAGAGGAGAGGAGAGAAGAGAGGAGAGAAACTGAGAGGAGGAGGGAGGAGGAGGAGGAGGAGGAAGAGGAGGAGGGAGTAATAATAATAATAATAATAATAATAATAATAATAATAATAATAATAATAATGAAAGAAGAAGAAAAAGAAAAAGAAGAACGAAAACAAGAAGAAAAGATATAATAAACGACAGCACATGAGAACAAATACCAGTTTGTAACGAAAGTATTTTTCCAACTGTTTACTCCTTTCGTTCATCTATCTAGCTATATATATATTTGTGACAGTCCTATCTCATCCCAGCGAGGCCAGCTGCCTGTTCCAACTTCTGGTCTGCCTCCCTCTAGCCGTGATATCCATATTACTCGTACACTTAAGCAGCTTGTCCTGTAGTGGATGAACACAGGCACACATCGCCGCCATGGCTCATCTGTTGCTTGGCCTTCACACTTCATTTTTCCTCGGCGTCCCTCTTACTCTCTTCACCACCACCACCACGAACCACCATCTCTGTTTTCTCCTGTCCGCCTCCCTCCCTCCACCTCCCTCTTTGTAGCGACAGTCACTCGTTAGATTCAATTAAG
>NC_087158.1:30844539-30859539 GCF_035594125.1 Scylla paramamosain | reverse complement strand
ATCAGGAATCAAGATAAACGGAGAATACATAAAATAATCCTCAGATTTTCCGATGATATTAGTCTGAACAGGTAATCTACAGAGAAACTCCAGCCGATTTTTTTTTTTTTTGTAATTACAAAGAGAAAGTTTTTTTTTTTTCTAATTATGGAAATGAAAGATGAAATATTTTTAAGTAACAGCAGCAGCAACAACAACAATAACACCATTGACGAAACGTTTCACCACGCAAGATACCGAAGGAGTCGTCAGATGATGACTGAGAGAAGTGTGTGCCGAGGATTGTTGTTGTAGCGTATGGCAGTGCTGTGTGAAGAGAGAATGTTGTTACGTGCAGTGGAGTTGAGCGTAGTGTGCGGCAGTGTCGTGCTGTGTGGCTATGGTGCAGAGTGTGGTAGCTGCCTGGTGTGGTAAAGTGTGTGGCAGCGTGACAATGTGTATCCGACTTGCAGTGTTGTAATGCGTGACAGAGAAGTGTGCGGAGGAATGCAGTGAACACCAAAGTTGATTGCATAGGAGGAGAGCAGAGTGTACCAGTGTTGTAGTGTGTAACGTGCAGGGTTGTAGTGTGTAGCGGAGTGTTGTAGCATTTGGACAAAGCGTGTAGCCACTCTCCCGGCCCTCCTGCTCTTCATGCTACACTTGGCAGCTATTGATTGCCTGGGATGTCTGCTGCTACTGCTGGCTAGGGGCTACTTCTATCTCCAATACGGTTTTCCTGGGGACTACAAGAGATGCTGGTCTTCTACTGCCGAAAAAATTGCTGCAATCTTGGCGAGAGTGTTTCCCATACTAAATTTCTGCTGCCTCAAAATTAGAGGTGATCGTGATTCCAGCTGACGTGGAGCTAATGCTGGCACGGGTGTGTTTTCCAGAGTGTGTTGCTGCCTCAGGGACACTGTCTTCTCTAGGCTAATGAGCAAAGGATCCCTTTTGATGAGCCTGTTGTTTTCAAGGGGATGTTTCTGTTTTCTCTAGGACAATGAGAAGATGTTTCTTCTGAATGAGACTTATAAGAAATCTATGGAACGATTCTGAACTACACCGGCTGTCTAGACTGAGGCTACTGAAGGAGAGGAAAGTACCTGAGAAGCACTGCTTCTGTTGCTGTTTGGGGACTATATCAATGAAATCGATTACTAAAAGAGCAATTACTGTACACAGTTAATATTGCAATTTCTTTAATCCCACCAAAGACACACGGGACCCCCCTACACCGCGCCCCCCAACACACACACAAAGAAAGAGTAACTGTATACCCGCATCTGAGTTGTGGTTAGAGAGAGAGAGAGAGAGAGAGAGAGAGAGAGAGAGAGAGAGAGAGAGAGAGAGAGAGAGAGAGAGAGAGAGAGAGAGAGAGAGAGAGAGAGAGAGAGAGAGAGAGAGAGAGAGAGAGAGAGAGAGTTATTAGCCTTCAAATAAACAGATTTTGTCTGCTATCAGAGGTTCCATGTGGACGTGTGTTGACACGCGGTGCAGGTAATGAGGCGACGCTCAGGTGAGGCAGCCTGAGCGTGGCGGAGAGGCCAGCTGAGACACGCACCGCAATTCTTCCCGGTTATTATGGGGAATATGGTGGAATTCTGCCACTAAGTACTGGTTGCTGCTGCTGCTGTTGCTGCTGCTTCTGCTGGTCTGATTGCTTACAATGCAGGTAACATCCTTTTTTCCTCCAACAGGATTACATTACAGTGGCATAATAATAATAATAATAATAATAATAATAATAATAATAATAATAAAAATAATAATAATAATAATAATAATAACAACAACAACAACAAAAACACAATTCCTTCAAGTTACAAAATACATAGGAAAACCTTTGATCCCCATGGCCAATGAGTATCTAATAACTCTGTAATAACAAAAGCAAACCACACAACCATTGCTCCAAATTACCAATAAATCAGAAAAAAAAAACTTTCCTTTAGCGAATGAACACTTGATGAGCGCAGACACTCGTTACCTCTTTACCAGACCTCTGACGCTTCCCTCCTCCTCATTCTCCCACCGAGCGAACCTGCCTCTCCACTGCAGGGCTCGGCTGCTGGGGGCGGGAGGATCACGGGGAGGTAAGAGGGAAGAGAGAAGGGGGAAGGGTCAGGTTGGGTCAGGTTGCCAAGGTCAATATGGATCACACTTAGGTCTTTGTGGAGTAAATGAGTCTCACGCCGCCTCTACCGCTACGTAAACTTAGACTTTTCTGAGCTGTGTTAGTCTGCGGGGGTGAGGCGGGCTGGAGGGAGGCAGGGCGGCAGGGAAGGAAGGAAGGAAGGAAGGAAGGAAGGGAGGAAGGATGAGGGGGAGGAAAAGCAGAGAGAGCATTGGCGAGCGAGGCCATCTTGCTAATGGATACCTGTTTGATGTGTGTGTGTGTGTGTCTGTGTGTGTGTGTGTGTGTGTGTGTGTGTGTGTGTGTGTGTGTGTGTGTGTGTGTGTGTGTGTGTGTGTGTGTGTGTGTGTGTGTGTGTGTGTGTGAGGTAGCGGCTTTGCGAGGAGTATCAGGGAGCATTACAGTAAAGCACCACGAGAGACGCCTCATGGGAGTGTAATCATATGAAACTCAGAAATAAAAGGATGCGTTGTATTACTCTCTACCTGTGTGTGTGTGTGTGTGAAAGAGAGAGAGAGCGAGACGGACAGATATACAGACAGACAAACTTGCTCCCTAGACAACCGACCAGTCAGCCAGCCAAGCAGTCAGCCAGCCAGCCACCCACCCGGACAGACAGGCTGACAACCACGAGCCCAGACAATCAGCCAGCCAGACAGCCAACCAGCCAGACAAACAGATAGACAACCATGCTCCCAAGCAACCATCCATCCATCCATCCAGCCAGCCAGCCAGCCAAACAGGTAGACAGATAGCTACAAATATGCTTGATTACAGACGTAAGAAACAAGGCAATGTGTCCAGGATGTTACAGTGAACAATGAAAGAAAGAACAAGAGGCAACGAGTAAGCATAAAAAAAAAAAAAAAAAAAATATATAATGAGTGTGTAAAGGGGGTACTTATAGTACAAGGGAAGTGTTATGGGTGTATGATGGAAGTAAATCTATGTGGAGTAAGGATAGTACCTTAGGAGTAAGTTGAGAGAAATACCGAGAGAGTAAGGTATATAAGGAAAGTGGCTGACGTGTAAGTAAAGTATTGGAAGTGTGTTTGAGGGAAGTGTCAGGTGTATGAGGAGGGTCTTCGGGTGTGTGTGTGTGTGTGTGTGTGTGTGTGTGTGTGTGTGTGTGTGTGTGTGTGTGTGTGTGTGTGTGTGTGTGTGTAGGGGGAGTGTCGCACCAAGTCCAGGCTAGGCGGGCCACTGCCAGGCCAGAGTGACCTAATGCCGTGGACTCACGCTTACCGCCCGACAAGCAGCCATGTAATACAATTTCACCAGGTTTGGTCCAACTTAACATCAAGTATCATATGATTCCGAGGCGGTGGACGCACTGAGGCGTGGGGGGTGGACGAGGGGAACCAGAGGGAAGGAGGGGGGCGCGTGCACCCCCACCCCGCTTCTGCCTCGCGCGCCTCACCCCGCCCCTTCACTCCACGCGACCCACGAAATCACGTACCTAGTTTGGGTCTTAATGAAATGAATTAAATCATCTATATTGAGAGCCCTGAAGCGATTTACGGTCAAGAGCTTAATTAGACGCTTGGGCGGAGAGGCGAAGTGAGAGAGGGAGGGGACAGGAGGGGGCAGGGGGCGGCGTGGACAGACTGGGGACTAATGACTCGCCCCCCGCCGCCGCCCGCCGCCCCTCACGCCCGCTGTGACTCCATGATTTAATAGAATCTTCACCAAGCGTATTATGGAGCAAGTACTGCCCATGAATTACCTCGCATCTCCTTCTTTCCTCCCGACAACAACACCACTTCCACGCTCTTCCAGGGGCGGGACACACGGCGGACCCACCAATCACATGAGGCTTTGAGAATAGAGAACCAGTCACGGGTGAGGGCAGCCGAAGCTCCGCCCCGCGCCGCCCCGGTGTGAGGGAGGTAGCCAGTCAGTGCTTGGTGGGTCGGGAGGGCGTCGGCTGCCGCTCCGCCGCCTCGCCATGCATTATCGGCCTTGCAGCTCCCCACTGCCACTCATTACAGCCGCTAACACTCACACGCCGCAGCACACCGCAATCCGATCGCTACATATTATAATTCTAAATAATAGCAATATATACGTATACCCATTTGAATACAACTAAATAACTGGAATAGGATAACCTATTGCTTGCACAGGTCTCTTGAGAGTAATTAACATTCATGAACAAGACCTTATTTGTACAACGGCAGAGACTGGTAGAGTCCGGAAGGAAGGAGAGCAGGACTCGGAGGATCAAACCGGCGGCCAGGGATGTTGCTACATCAAAACCCAGAACACTCTCATTGTAATTTAATTAAGAATCACAGTTTACAAAGTTCCGTCATTACTCTATCGTTTATTGTAAAAAGGTGCCAACTATCTGGCTCAAGTTTTTAAAGTTTCATGACCAAATTTATTCAGGTTAATGTGGGCGTGTCATCGGGAGGGCGCGGCGCGGAGCAAACCACGCCCCCGCCGCCGCCTCCACTTCCCACTCTGTCCTTCCCTCCGCCACTCCCCGCCTCGCTGCACGGATGCCCGATATTCTCTTATGTAATTAATCCTCGCCTTGCAGGTGTCCGCATTCCCTGCTACAGGTGAGGCTGGCCTGCACCGCCTTCAGCTGTTATTCTGAACCTTCGAATTCCATCATCCCGCCAACGCTGACGAGCACAGGGCGAGGGAGGCGCGCGCGGTGGTGTTGCCGACAGAGAGGGTGAAGATTAGGGAGGCGAGGCGGGTGGGAGGGGCGTGGGGGCGCGGCGGGCAGGAGCCGCGGGCCCTGCGCCGACCCAGCGAGCACGGCCGCCGCTGCTACACGCTTCAGGGACTGGCTACCTTAGTCCCCGACGTACGCTTCACTAGTCCACCACGCATCACCAACTCTCCCGAGCCGCCTGCCCCGCTCTGATCCCGCGTTAATACCCTAGTGTACTCATGTGTGAAGGCTGGCCTGCCTCCGCCGCCCTCCTGCCCCTCTAGTGCAGTCCGTACGTCCCGCGCCCTCGACGCTACACTAGTAACACCCAAACTGCTGGAATATTTCACCTACGCGAGATAGAAAAAAATCGAAACTTTTTTTTTGTTTTCTTTTTTTTTTTTTTGGTAATCGTGTTTAGTAGTGGGGCAGCCGCGTGGAGTGGCCAGCGGGCGCTGTGGTGGTGAGCCCATGTGTGACTGTCCGCACGCCGGACTGGACAGTGCCTGTAGTGCCGTGACCCCGGTGACCGCGTGGCCGTGTGTGTGACCTCAGCTAGCAGCGATCGTCTTGGCTGCCCTGCTCCAGGGCACCCTCGCCGCTCACCGCAGCACACACTTTATATTTCATCACAGGAAGGTAAGTGTTCTTCGCCGCCTGTTTGTTGTGTCGAGGATGTGTCGTCTCTGTAGTGCCACTCATGCACCTTCAAGGGAGGCACGGTGCCACAGCCCCCACCACTGGAGACCATGTCCACTCGCTCAGGGCAACAACACTGCACACTGCGCCGCGGGGACACAATAACACAGCCCGCCCTTGAAAGTGGCGCTGAGTGTTAGCACGCTGCAGCTTGAAATGTAATCTCTACCCTTGACTTCTGGAGTAGAGTGGGAGATGAAGGACTCAAGATAACATTGTTAGCAAGTTGATCAAAAGTGCAGAGAAAACAACTGAGTAAAGCTGAGAAATTATTGCATGCATTTGAAATATGAAACAAGTGATTGCATCTCCAGTGTCGAACTATTGGTTAAATTGGTGTTAATGTCAAGAGCCCGCAGAAACAAGACAACGTTGTGTTAACCTGTGTCCGAAGCTCTAGAAGTCACGCAAGCTCTCTTTGACCGCTTCCGTCTTGCGGGAATCCCCTAGTAACATAAGTACTACTAACTCTCGAACACGGCTGGTGGTTGCTGAGATCGGGGCGGCGATTTACCCGGCGGTGGAGACGTGACGCGCGGACTCTTACCTCTTAAACAATAATAATGATGATGATAATAATAATGATAATGATAATAATAATAATAATAATAATAGTAATAATAATAATAATAATAATAATAATAATAATAATAATAATAATAATAATAATAATAATAACAACAACAATAATAACAATGTTAGAAATAATAAAATTATTATTATTATTATTATTATTATTATTATTATTATTATTATTACATTATAATTGTTGTTTTATTGTTGTTGGAGACATTGAAAAAAATATCTTATTGATGGTGACAGTCGCGAACTCCTCACCATCACAAAACAGTCGCGTACTCCTCACCCTCACAAACCGTCGTACGCACCAGTCGCCGCAGGGATCACGGCGACGTCCACGAGAAGCACTGTTGTCCGTAGCGTCCAGCACAATCACTGCCAGCCGCTCCTCAGCATCGCCATCGCCCCCACATCACCAAACTTACAAGGTTGAATAAATTTCGTATTAGAAATAATACTGTACTGTGTCGGAGGAAAAAAAAAAATGTATTTTATAAAGTTGGTGCCCGAATCATGTGTGCGATGCAGTGAGACGAGGAATGTGGTGATGCAGAGCTCTGGTGGTGATGGTGATGGTGGGGATCTCCGTTGATGTTGACGACAGTGACAGTGGTCACGGTGATGGGAAGCAAAATGGACGGTGACGGTGTCAGGTTTGGTGTTGATGTTGACGACAAGTGGCGATGGTGGTGGCGGTGAAGATAAGAATTATAGAGAGCTGCGTCGATCCCCAATAGCACACACACACACACACACACACACACACACACACACACACTGGAAATTGGAAATTGCAGGGTAAAAAAACTAAGACGGCATTTTGTCGTTGCAGTTTTTGAGCACGGCAGGTGACTTGCCACTAGATAATATAAAACTTAGTAAGTAATTAAGAGTCCAGACGATCAGCGGGAAGGCAGCAGAGGCAGGCAGCCAGGCCGTCAGAGACACAGCAGGCGGCTGCTTTCCGCCGCGGCCCCGCTCAGCAACTCCTGGTGCCCCGAACCACCTGCGCTACACCGTAATTCATCAAAACGTACAAGTGCGCCGATAAAAACGTCTGAAATGTAAATCCGAGCCGCTCTCTAATGTTACGACCCGACCGACAAATGATACTGCTCGTCACCCGCTAATTCATCAGCCGCAGGCAACTCCCGCGACAAATGTGACGCCCGCCGCCCGCGTCGCCGGTACCCCGCCGCCACCACCAATGCCGCCGCTCCCCCGCCGCCGCCGCCGCCGCCGACATGGCAGTGTGTGAGTGTGAATCTATAACCTAAACCGGCTTACGTCCAAAGTAACGGTAATGGCTGACGCGCTACTCTCGTAATTCTGAAAAACTGTACAGTCAGTGGGTGTGTGGCGGCGGCGGCGGCGGCGGCGGCGGCGGCGACTGTGGTGCTGGTGATGGTGGTGGTGGCGATCACAGGCAATTTGGTTTACTGATGGGAATATAAGTACTAGAACACACACACACACACACACACCCCTGTCAACCCATTCCTATACTTTACTTTCGCAAACAGATATATATATATATATATATATATATATATATATATATATATATATATATATATATATATATATATATATATATATATATATATATATATATATTATTACCATATTCTTTCACTCATAAAAAATCACCGAACAAGAAATTTTTAACAGATATTTCAGAACATAAGTCAGGGCAACTTTGGTACTGTCACTTCAGGAAACAGAACGATATATATATATATATATATATATATATATATATATATATATATATATATATATATATATATATATATATATATATATATATATATATATATATATATATATATATATATATATATATATATATAATAATAATAATAATAATAATAAAAACTTCCCTCATGTTCCGGCATGACCTGCGAGGCTCTTCGGTCAGTCTTAGGTCACGCTACACATAAATCCCTGCCGCACATCCCCACCTCCGTCAAATAAACGCCCAAGTCGAGAATCACACTGGACTGCTCCTCACCACCGCCAGGAGACAGTGTGCCGAGCAGCGGGCAGAGGCAGAGGGAAGGCGAGGCGTGGGGAAGCAAAAGTACTCATACATTCAGCCTTGCAATAATTCACTATTTATTACCCTCCTGTGTTCCTCCCGAAGGTGCTGAGGTGCTGGAGGGGACGGTGAGGTGAGGTAAGGGGGGTGGAGATGACTGTCGTGGGGACAGACTGGTGCTCTATTATTCATAGTCGCTGAGGACCTGAGCCTCGAACCAAGACCACAAAGCGCCGGGTCGATAGGCCAAGCCGATGTTTATTTCCTTACTCGAAGTTCTCCTCTCGTTTGATTCTTGCATTCAAGGAACAAGACTTTTTGGTGCCGTTTGTGTCGTACTCGATCTTTTCTTGAATCGCAATGCCCATGCACGGTTGATTGTTTCACTGTGTGTGTGTGCCTAACACGTGGAAGTCGTAGTTACCTCTGTCTTGTGGGAATAATTGATTTGTATATGAGTCACGTATCGGTGTATGCAGTAATAAGGGACTTCTCTAAAAGGTTGGTGGCACCTGCTAAAGACGTGTCACTCTTTCCTCTTCAATTCAGCATCAGACTTCTCCTTTCCAGAATAATTTTGTTACCTCCGGAGCATATTTAAATCGCTTCGTTAAATTAACTTTACTCCTAACGGTGTCAATTATTCCTGCTGCAATTCTTTCCAAATCAGAATGTTCTGCACGACTCGTTTATTTCTATTTCTATTGCCACCTTATTGTAGTCATAATCCCTAGAAGTCTGAATCTCGTGTTCCTGCCTGGTGGTGGAAGACCCTAGGGCGGGCCGGGCAGAGCACCACCAGGAACAGTCCTAATCCCACGGCAGGACGGCAGGGCAGCACGACGGACGGAAGTACACTCCAGACGAGACCCGCGCCGCTACTTAGCCGTCTCGGATCCCGTACTTAGTGACTTAATCCTTTGCTGGATCCCGAGTTGTCGCGTGAAGAGTGAGAGGGATAGGAGAGTGGTGTCGCGTTACTACCGCCGCCGACTCTCACTTCCTCCCCGTCGCCACCCTGCCCGCTGTTTGAGGGGCGCTGCTCCCTACCCCGCCCCGCCCCGTTCCGCCTGCTCAATCACCATGACCGTCGCTATGGAGGAGTGCAGTTCTCGTTGATGGTTGTGGATCGCGGTGGTGTCGATGGTGAGGCGGGAAGTGTGGTGTCGCAACGCCCGCTGTGACGACCACTGTAATGTGACGCGGGATTGATGTGGCGGCCGCTGTGGGTAACGGGTGGGTTCGGGATACCTGCTGTGGCTGTGAGCTGTGGTAGAGCGGTTGAGTGGCACGCCGCCTTGTTTGTTACTGCCGCAAATACACTCACAACTCTGGCCGAGGCACGTGTGGGGTGAAGTGACAGCGGCTGGTGACGAGTCGAGGTGTTGTGGTGAATTGGTCTAATGTGCAGCGGGGAAAATGATGTGGTGAGTGAAAGATGTGACCACTCAAGGTTGCGTGAGAGGCGGGCTGCGAGGAAGCCACAAGCCGATGCAGTGACGTGGCTGATGAAAAATTATAGTAAATAGATATGTGAATAAAAAATTCATGGAAAACGATAATCTGGTATGATTAAGAGCACTTCGTTTTCTTCACTAAATATTTAGCAACAATAAATGAAAGGCGCAAAATGAATACTGTGCATGATCTTCATTAAATAAATTGCATCGCTATACTTGTTAGCATTACTTTTCTCCTCCTCCACCTCCTCCTCCCCCTTCCCTTGCTTTTTCACATCCATCATCGCTTCCACCTCCACCTCTTCGTCTTCCTACATTTTTGCTTCTTTTTCATGAATTTACAACTTTCTCACCTCCTTCTCCTCCTCCTCCTCCTCCTCCTCCTCCTCCTCCTCCTCCTGCTGCATTTCAGTCTCCATCTCCGGCACTTCCTTTTCTTTCTAGGTGCATCTCCTTACTTTCCTCCTCTTCTTCCTCTTCTTCCTCCTCCTCCTCCTCCTCCTCCTCCTCTTCGTCACTCCCGCTGCCTTCCTTTCTCTGAGCTACACTTACTAAACTACACTACACAACTCAGTGCTACTTTGTTATAATTATTTTCAAAATGTTCTAAACGCCTATGAGGAAATCCTATTAATAAAGAATTAATATCTGTATAAAGAAGCACCGTGTGAACCTTCTCGTGCCGAAATGTATAAACGTAATGAACAGCTGAACATTTTCCTGTACAAAGTGAGGTGGAAGAAAAATTTTTGAATGTGCATTTAGTTATCTACACGGTCTATTTATCCATTATTTTCCTGAAACCACTTTTCCTAATGTTCTGTACATAAAGTATAGTTGACTATTTAGTGGTGAGTGGAAGAGATGGGGATAAGTAGAAATTTTGCACATTGATTTCTTTATACGATCAATTTATCAACTATTTTCTCAGAGCCTGTCTTCCTAATGCTCAGTACATAGAGTATAGTTGTTCATTTAATGGTGAGAGGAGAAGAGGGATAAGAGGAAATTTTGCACATTGGTTTCTTAATAGGATCCCTTTATCCATTATTTTCTATAACAAAACCGCGATGAACGCCAAGTGAGCGCCGAGGCCTCGAGGGGTGAGGGAGAGACGCCTGAGTGCTATTGTGGCCAGATTTTTCCTTTAAGTGTAAATGTTTATTGATCATTTGTAACGGAAGTGTGTCCTGTGTGTGTGGTGTTGGTGGTGATGGTGGTGGTGGTGTAGTGACTGATAATGGTGGAGAGAGTGAAGCTGATGAAGTGTACGTGCATCATTACCTGGACAAATATAAGTGATTGTTGTGTTGTAGAGAGCTGAAGCCTGGTTGCAGTACATAGTTATGGCAATGTAATTCTGTAGTTAACGTGGCTCTGAGTGATGGGATGGTGGTGGTAGCGGTGGTGATGGTGGTGGTGAAGTGGTGAAGTGGTACAAGTGCTTGACAGTTGTAATGCGGTGCTGGTGGTTGTGATTTAAAGTGATAATACAGTAGTTGTGGTGATTCTGACGATGGTGTGTAGGTTGTGATGTTCATGTGTTGTTCTCGCTGGTGGTGGTGGTGGTGGTGGTGGTGTGAATGATTTGTTCTGACTGAAGGTGGTTGTGGTGATGGTGGTGGTTCTACTATTATGATTATTTTAGCGTTAGTACTGCAGCGTGAACGGCAATACATGTTGTGGTGGCAGCAGCGGCGGTAGAGATGGTGGTGACTGTGAACTTTTGACTAAGAAATATTTTTTGGTACTCATGTACGATATTTTTTGATTATGACAAACAAGCAAGGGATTCTAGAGCATAGGGCAATGGTGTTGGTTAAACGAGAATAGGAATTGGTGCATGGTTAGGTGTGGTTAGCGGTGATGGTGTGATTATGGGATACAGAGAAAGATGATGTTCATAATGATGATTAAATGGATCTATTAATATGATGGTGGTGGTCGTTGTGGTGGTACTGGTGATGGTTGTGGGGCTGTGAGATGTAGAATGTTGTAGAGAAAGTGGATAACCAGTGGTAGTGGTGTAAGTGGTGATGGAATAGGCGGATGGGAGCAATTCCACACTGGGAAGTGGCGACAAAGGCAAAAAGAAAAAAAAAGAAAAAAGAAAAGAAAACTCTTGTAACTGAAGAAATAAAAAAAATCTTAACACACGACAAGCAGCGGCGAGGCGTCCTGGTACCAATGCACAGACGCCTCCTTCACACACCCGAAGCGTCACACAAAAACTAGACAATTCCAACTAAAGTATTCAAACCCACAACGATTACACCTTTACCTTCCCTCCTCCCTCCCCCTCCACACACATTGACAAAACATGAATGCTTCCCGATAAACGCCTCGAGCTGCAGGGAAGAACACATAGCAGATAATAAATAGCAACCAGGAGAGTACGATGGAGGGTCGAGCACTTACCGAAGGAGTAGCAGAAGGAAAGGTTAGCGGGCCACTTCAACATCCGTCATCGTTATCGCCCACGTCCCTGAAGCAAGGAAGCGAGATTGTTAGGTTAAACAGGACAAGTTTGTTTAGAGTTAGGTTGGGCTGGGTTAGATAGGCATCTGGTATATGGCGTGGCCTGACTGGGGTGGAGTTAGGCGAGGCGGTAAAGACAAATAATTCCATAAGTAGAAGTTAATGCATGGAGCCGGACAGACGGGACAGCGCGGGAAGGAAGTACGGACGGACAGACGGAGAGTGTATGTGCAAAATTCAGGGAAAGTAGAATGCAAGGAGTGGAGAAGCCGCGAGTCAGGAGTCAGAGCTGCAGGCAGTGTAGAGTGAATCCCGGAGCTGCATCCCCGCCAGCCTCACCTCGCCGACCACGCTCCGAGCACCTCATTAAGTGTAATTATTCCTTGTAATGAGATAAGATCCTAGAACTCTGATGCAGCTTGTCCTATCAGTCGGGGGCCGTGGTGTCTGCGGATTCAGCTTCTCACTGCGACTAATCTTAAATGCTAACAACCTCGGAACACAGCAATTACAACATCAGTTAAACGCGCACTTGCGTTAAAAATATTCAATTCTTGTACATCTTTTTTTCCAAACCTGTCCGGAGACGATCCCGAGACACGCGAATGGACAGCACACATTATAACAACCCCGACGGGCCTCACACCCCGCCGGACAGGTGTTGGCGAGGGAAGAGGATAGATAGCGGGGAGCGTCATCTACACACCACAACCCACTGCCAACCACACATCTACCATCACACCGGCAGCCCCACACAGCCCACGTCGCCCCTCTCCCGCCTTTAGGTCGCTCGTGTGATGCATGAAAAATTATAACTCGTCGCCCCGTGCACTGCCTGTGAGAAGATCGACTTGTGGCGGTGGCTGCTGTGACTGGGCTGATCAGGTCATTATGGAGCAATTATGGCGGTCACGTGAAGAGAGGAGAAGGATGTGCAAGGCTGCCTGGCGTAAGGTCAACACTGCTATCTTTTATCTCGTAATACATAAAACATCAGTAATAGCAATAACAAGCACGGTGATGAAAATAAGAATAAGAACGAAAATAAAAAAAAAACAGAATAATTATTCTATCTTTACCTCTCATTCATCATCGTCATTATTAAAACCATTATCACAAACATCCAAAGCAAGAGTTATATCACAGAGATCAGAAGCGATATCAAGAAATAGCGCTGAGAATGCTGAACATGTGTCAGCCGCCCCGCCCATGAAGGAGCTCCCGGGCAGCCGTCGCAAGGAGTACGCGGTGTAGGGAGGCATCACAATTTGCTGGCAGTCAGTTACTTATACTATAGATGCCGTAATAGCTTGATGACTGCCGCCCTCGTGCTTGCGAGGCGTCAAACTTGAGCCATTGCACGGACACCATTACTGTCGTCCCCCTAAAAATGTAAGGAAGAAGAAAAAGAGAAAGAAAATCAACAACAAACTAATGATGTTGCTTTCGCCTTAAGATCGGGTGCAGAATTCGATCAGCTTGTAATGAAACTACTACAAGGGATGGACAACATTGAAAAGAGTAGTAGTAGTAGTAGTAGTAGTAGTAGTAGTAGTAGTAGTAGTAGTAGTAGTAGTAGTAGCAGTAGTAGTAATGGCAATAACACCAAACCCACACAAACCCCAGTCACCAAACCAAAGCAGTAATTTCTCAGCATCACATCACAACTCCCCTCTCAATGCTGTTAATAACGACCACGATGATGAACACAACACTAGCACCGTCATTATCCAAGCCATTAGCAGCTGATTCCTCGTTACATTCCCACGTCAATAACACATCTGTGACGAGGGTATGGTGGCTGGCGATGGGCACGAGGGACGAGGGGCGAGAGACGAGGGGACCTACCTATGACTCTGAAGATGGACCTGGTGATGGGGACGAGGGGAAAGGGAATGGGACGAGACAGGGAGACAGTTGAAGAGATGAGGGGAAGGAAAAAAGATGTGAAGGGAAGGGGAGGACACTGAGGGGAAGGGGAATTGATGGAGGAAGGAAGGGGTGCAGAGAGGATAGAGCAGCGACGCACTTGATTATTCCGCCACATTGACGCGCCCCAACTGTTTACACCGGCCCTTCCTGCCAGCCTCTGTAATGCCGCTGCCCACCACTGCCTCTGGATGTCCCTGCCGTTATGTGCCATCACTGTTGCTGCTGCTGCTGCTGCTGCTGGTTTCCTCTCAACGCGTCACGCTGCTTTGTGAGGGTTTTATATATTTACATTGTTGTTATTAATGTTGCAATAAGAAGGGCAACAACAACAACTACTACGATAATATTATTCATCATTTTCCAAGTTAACGTTTATTTTTCATATACAGTCAATAAAAAAAAAAAAACTTTCACTGACTGTGCCGTTAGGTTAGGTTTTATCCGATATCAGCACATGCATCTGTTGTGGCCGTTGTTATTTTGTCTAAAACAACAACGAAAACAATAATAACAGTGGTGATGAAACCAACCACGGCAAAAACAAGAATAGCGATGGTCACAATAATAATAATAATAATAATAATAATAATAATAATAATATTAATAATAATAATAATAATAATAATAATAAAGAATTATAAATATCAACCTTATTCTTGCTACGACCAACATGAATAGTAGTAACAACGAACAAATATTATTGGTACAGCTGTTATTGTTGGTGACACTGGCCTGAAAACCACCTCCTAAAAATAACCCCGAAAGCACCGCAGTGTCACAACTGATCGGCGCTTCCTTAATACAAGTGGCGGCAAGCGTGCCTTATCGAAGACTGGCCTAATGTCCTCATGAACACACACCGTTCATCTTCACTGTCGCACGGTTCTCACTGCCTGACCAACGTCCCCAAAGGCTGTTCCCATCATGACCCTCTTTATATTTTTTTCTCTTTTTAAGGGAGGGAGGCAGAGGAAGGGAAGGCAAAAGAGGGATAGCAGCAGCAGCAGCAGCTGGCTCCTCACACTCA
>NC_087158.1:30839539-30842039 GCF_035594125.1 Scylla paramamosain | reverse complement strand
AATCTTACGAGTACCTCTACCGTGTTTTAAAACTATTATGGCAATGTGATTCTTTACAACGTTTATTTTCTTTTATTTTTTTCCTTCAAAGTTCTCTTGTTCTAATTTTTGTTTTTCTTTCTGTGCGTGTTTCCACATTGTGTTTCTTCTTCCTCTCTTCCTCTCTTCTCGCGGTGGCGGGCTTGTTATGTTTATTTTTTTTTCTCGTCCCGTCTTCTTTGTTCTGTCTTTTGCTTCCGCCACACACTGGTTATCTTTTCAAAACTTCAAGCCGGAGAATTTTAACATGTGCTGTATATAAAGTTTTCAAGTTTTCTACGTTTCTTAAAGTGCAATTATTGTTACTATACCATTACAAACACACACACACACACACACACGATGCTGACTGATCTTAATATTCATGTATGGATTAATGTCATGTTCACGAACACACTCCATTTATTGATTAATGGCAAGGGAAGTATAAATGCGAGGAAGCAAATGCACACACACACACACACACACACACACACACACACACACACACACACACACACACAGAAGCTATTTTAGTTTAATGTGTGTGGTAATGATTTAAGTATGCAAGGTAAATAATTTCCTGCAACACGTAACGCATGTCTTGGCGCGCTCTATTTATCCTGTTACTCTCCTCACACAGATACAATCAAGCCTCACCTCTCGTGTGCATAAATGGGATTATAATTTCTCGTATAATTTTCCTGTCTTTATGCTATCAGTCTTTCGCTACTCTCTCTCTCTCTCTCTCTCTCTCTCTCTCTCTCTCTCTCTCTCTCTCTCTCTCTCTCTCTCTTTCTCTCTCTCTCTCTCTGCTTATCTATTTATGTCTGTCTCATCTTCCCATGCAGCATTTTTTTTCTTATTCTTCTTGCTATTCTTGTTTTTCCTTTTGAATTTATTTATATCACGTGTTTATATTATTTATCATCATTCAGTAAACTCTGGACTGAATTACATGAAGCCTAAATTACTTCATTCATTAATATTTTCCTTCCTCAAAATAACTGGAGTGTTGGGAAATATCCACGCCCGTTATGCCAAATATGCCAATGGACAGCCGTCAGAGAAGACAACAGAGAAAACACGTCAATGTATATCTTCCCTACTTATTTTCAACACTGACTGCCTTTGTCCGCTAACTTTGTATCTCTCCTCTCATTTCACAAAGTATTAATTTCCATTTCATATTGCATTTTCTAACATTTACTGCTTTGGTTCATCTATTTCCGTCGCTCACGCTTTCACTCTCATATTGTACAAGCATTAATTTCCATCTTACAGTTTATTGCCCTTTTCTATCTTTATCTTTCTATGCCTTTTCTTTCATTTCATTCTATGTAAGTATAAATTCTGATCTCATTTATTCATTTGGGCCAACATTCTTCGTTCCTCTTCTAACATTAACTGCTACCCATCAATTCTTCCTTTACACTGCGTACGTGTTCATTTCTATTTCATATTCTTTCGTTGCCTTTCCACCTTCCTCTCCTCACTACCGCTGATGAACAGTTCACAGCTAGACAGCAAACACTCCAGCGCCTTAGTCACACCAATACCGCTGCGCACTGCACCACCAGTAGCTGCTGTAAAACTCAGACGCTGCTGCACACGCCCCACCACACACAAACACACACACACACACACACACACACACACACACACACATGGACCATCCGTGTCTGTTCCTAACTATACTACGAGACACGTGGTTATTTCATATGTTGTGTGGCCTTGAGTTTGTGATATGATAAAACTCTAAGTCGCGGTATTGATTATAATAACTCTCCTCTCTCTCTCTCTCTCTCTCTCTCTCTCTCCTCTCTCTCTCTCTCTCTCTCTCTCTCTCTCTCTCTCTAAGTAAGCGTTCCTTTCTCCCCTTTACCGCATTCCCCTTCCCTTCCCTTCCCTGGTCTCTCTTGTCCCCCTCACGCTCCCTAAAATGGTGACTGCCAGCAACTGTTTCGCACTCAAAAAGCTGTCGGACATTTCGCCACGCACTCAACGATGGTTTCGCACTTCTAATACGTGTGTGTGTGTGTGTGTGTGTGTGTGTGTGTGTGTGTGTGTGTGTGTAGCTTCACTGGCCGTACCTCCGCCTCCAGCTGCCGCCCCCCGCCCTCCCCTCCAAGAGCTCGGCGCTGCGTCTTTGTGTTTTGCGAGACAACACAAACCCAGAGACATAGAGACAGTTCGTTGCGCCCCCCACCGTGGGATCTTCTCTCTCTCTCTCTCTCTCTCTCTCTCTCTCTCTCTCTCTCTCTCTCTCTCTCTCTCTCTCACTCTTTTTTCCTACAGGGGTGCCTCAATGGCTCTCCCAGCAGCCCGCGCCTCCCGAGTCCTCCCATTCTCCTCTTCCCGCTGCTCCCCGGCTCTCCACAGGTCCCACAAGGCCCCTCAGCGCCCCTCCCTCCGAGCGGCGTGTCTCCCGCACCTCCTCACTACACGCTTTTTACTCCCTGCCTCCTTCGGCCTTCTTACA
>NC_087158.1:30819539-30834539 GCF_035594125.1 Scylla paramamosain | reverse complement strand
GAAGGGCCACCATTGTCAGCAAGACGTACCACTTTTGTTTCTTTTGTGGGACGAGTTCCTCCCACTGCGACGCGGTTGCCACACGCCCCCAATTTTCCTCCCGGCGGCCCAGCCCAACTCCACGGCCTTTCTTACGTAATTAACCCGGCGTAACGTCAGGCTTTGTGCATTTAAAATTAGAATCCATCATGCAGCTTCATTTCCGCCGTGGTAATCCGGGAGGGGCGACAGGAGGGGGCGCGAGGGTGAAACAAAGTGGAAAGTTGGGGAGCCTCGGTGTCGATGGCAACTGGCCCAGAGAAGCTGAGTTGCACAAGATTTTCCAAAGAGGCTAGTTTTTAAAAAAGTTTTCCCTCTCTCCCTCGGCGATTACAACTGACTTTTCGGCACGAGTCTGTATCTGTGCACTCAAAAATAACGCGCGCCTCCGCCTGTGTCGAGTAGACGGAAGCACTGCACTGAAAGAGGAAACTAACAAAATGTGGACCTGAAAACTGGCAAATGCGCATCCCTCGCCTGATGACTGAGAGGGGCCACTATAAAACATATACGAATCGCCCCCTCCCTCCGCGCCACACACAGGCCTCCCCATCGATTCATTTTCACGCCATTTAAGGCTTTGCGTCGCCCTAGCATAAAAGGTAATATCCTGTGACACTAGTCCGTTTGATAAGGTCTTAGTGTCGCGGAGGGTAATGCTCTCCCTCTCTCGCTCTCTATCTCTCTCTCTTTCTCTCTCCTCTCTCTCCCTCCTCTCTCTCTCTCTCTCTCTCTCTCTCTCTCTCTCTCTCTCTCTCTCTCTCTCTCTCTCTCTCTCTCTCTCTCTCCCCGTCTCTGTCCCCCGTGTCCGAAGATGTCAACAAGGGCATCAGGCCGCGGGTCGTGTCGCTACACAAGATTATTGACACAACAATCAGCTGGTCAACCTCGCTGAATAATAACGAAAAATACACCAAAGTAGAGAGTCAGATAGCCAGCAGGAGAGGTGAGGAGCCGCGTGGGGAAGACGAGGAGGAAGAGGAAGACGACTACGGAAAGGAAGACGAGTAGGAGGAGCAGGCTTAGTGTCTCAGGCTTCGTAACAGCCCGCGAAGTTGAGTAGAGGAGGCATGATGTTAAACCAATGGCGGACATGGTAAAAAAAAAGGTGATGTTAGATTTTTCCACGAATATATTCTTTGGTGTTGCTGCTTCCTTCCTTCCTGCCTTTCTTCCTTCCTTCCTTCCTTCTTTTCTTCCTTCCTTCCTTCCTTTCACGCTTCCTACCTTCCTTTCTTCTTTCCTTCCATCCTTCCTTCCTTCCTTCCATCCTTCCTTCCTTCCTTCCTTCCCTTCTTCCTTATTTATTCTTTGTTCCTTTTTTCCTTAGTATCTCCTCCATCTTCCCTTCTCTCCTTCCGACAACTCTCTCTCTCTCTCTCTCTCTCTCTCTCTCTCTCTCTCTCTCTCTCTCTCTCTCTCTCTCTCTCTCTCTCTCTCTCTCTCTCTCTCCCTCTCTCTCATCCTCCCTCCTTCCCCTCGCCATCCCACCCTCCTTTCCCTCTCTTAAGTCTCCCTCCTCTTCTTTTTCCGACAGCCCTAGGTGGGGATGGGAAGGAGGGAGGGGACGGGAGGGGAGGAGCGGGGCGTTAAAGCATAGTGTTGATGGGAGGATCACACTGCACAAGGGAACCTATGTATGTAAATTAATAGGTATATTAATGGAAAATGAAAAAAAAAAATGCACGTACGAGGATATTATATATGTAGCTGCTTATAAAATTCATCATCGTACATAGGCTGTTTCTTTTTTGTCTTCCAGCAGATGAGAGAGAGAGAGAGAGAGAGAGAGAGAGAGAGAGAGAGAGAGAGAGAGAGAGAGAGAGAGAGAGAGAGAGAGAGAGAGAGAGAGGAGCGGGATGGCTGGAATGTTTCTGAGAATGTGGTGAATGTATTAAAAATCTCTCTCTCTCTCTCTCTCTCTCTCTCTCTCTCTCTCTCTCTCTCTCTCTCTCTCTCTCTCTCTCCAATTGATACATTCAATGATTGCATGCCAGAGAGAGAGAGAGAGAGAGAGAGAGAGAGAGAGAGAGAGAGAGAGAGAGAGAGAGAGAGAGAGAGAGAGAGAGAGAGAGAGAGAGAGAGAGGGGGGGTATAGGTTGCTCTTCTTCCTTCTGTGAGTGTTGTTGATATTGGGAGGAGGAGGAGGAGGAGGAGGAGGAGGAGAAGGAGGAGATTATGCAGTGACTTGTCATGGAAACCAGAATATAATATGAAGTGGTTTGAATAATGGTAAAAGTACACAGCAAATTTTTGTATAAGTACTTGAACTAACACACACGCACACGCACACATACACACACAAACACACACACACACACACACACACACACACACACACACACACACACACACACACACGAACATCTCACCCCCGTCACTGAGATAACCATCACTCGTGTACATTGCGTTCCTTGTCACCTGATCTCCCCCACTACACTCCTCCTCCTCCCTCATCCTCCCCTCCCAGCACCTCCCCTGGCCTTCCTGCACTGCCCTCCCACCCCGCGACAGGCGAGGTGACATGCGGCAGGTAACAGCAGCGGCAGGAGCAAGAGAGGGAGAGAGAGAGAGAGGGGGAGGTTGAGTAGCGTCTGTGAGCACGACAAAAACCCGAGGAAGGACCCCCGCGCTGCACAATTAGTCGACCAAGTGACGGGTGGGCCTCGTACCTGTCCTAGAGCCGCCTTATTGGTCCGTGACGCCCTCAGTCCCGCCGCCGCCCGCTGACAGGTGGGGCAGGTGATAAGAGAGCGGGATGGGGCCGGAATGATAGGGTGTGGGGTGTAGGGTGTTGGGTGGTGAGGGGAAAGGGTATAGACAGGTGAGGGTGGTATGGGTGGCTGGGGAATGGACGTTGTGTGTGTGTATGTGTGTGTGTGTATTAAGGTGTGAGGAAAAAAGGTTGAAATACTGAAGAGATGCAAGATCAAACACATACGTAACTGCCACTAATATCACTGCTCTGAAGAAAAACATGCAAGAGAAAAGAAATAGCGGAGTGAAAGCGCTGCGGCAGAAAGGAGACGTACTCTTGGCAGCAAAGTCTATCGTGTGATCTTGGACGCTGAGTCAGATAAGGCATTTGGTCAAAAAATATTTCCTCGTGTTTTTAAGCGTTCCATGAGAAGAAACCTTATCAGCAGTATCATTATAATCACATCATCCAGTGTCACTTCCATGATTATAATATACAGAGGTTTAATATGAGAGAGAAAACTCGTAGAGAATTCTTTTAACTTTTACATCCAGGCACTATTAATTTCACTGCGTCTTGGGAAGGAAAGTCCTGCTCGCTGTCAATTCTTGGAGTGAGTAACTGCAGAGACTCAGCGACGGACAGACGGCAGGAAGGTACACAGGAAGGTGTAGGGAAGCGTCAGGGGAAGACGATTGGGAGGGAGAGAGGGTGGTGGTAGTGGTGGTGGTGGTGGTGGTGGCGGTGGCGGTGGCGGTTGCGGTGGTGGTGGTGGGTGGCATACCTGGTGGTGATGTAGCGGTGGATAATTGGGCAGATGTCACGCAGGTAGCGGCTTCATAACGAGAGCTGGGTGCTGGACATGCTAGTCTCTCTCTCTCTCTCTCTCTCTCTCGACCCTCCCTTATCCCCACTCACACACACACACACACACACACACACACACACACACACACACACACACACCGTCGCGTTATGGGTGTCATTACGGCGGTGCAATCTTGTGCGGGCGATACGCGAGCCCTGTGGTCGCGGCCGCCTTTCTTGGCTCTATTATTTACCTGTCCGGGGGCGGTAATTGGCCTTAATTCCACACACTGTTTCCACGACCCCGCACGAGACGACCCACCAGACCCTATCCTACCATGCACGAGCCTTCCACCACGCACCACCACCCACGTCCTTCTGCAGACACGTCTTCTGCTACACATTGTCCTTGCGTGACGGTTCCTAAGCTTGGGTGCGTGTGAGGAAGGGAAGTTTGAGTGAGTGAGACACAGGACCATGTTTCGAAACCCTTCTCCATGCGCCGCACCCCCATTACTTTCCAAGGGCTGTACTAGTTGAAGTTACACCACGCGTGAGAACCTGGCAAATTACCTCTGTGGCTCTTGAAAAAAAGAAAGTCATGAGAGAGCAAAGCACTTCAGAATACAGGCAATACTTGTGAGGATGGGAGTGTAGTGATATATGGGTGAGGGAGTGAAGTGGTAGGGACTGGGTGAAGGGAGTGAGGGAGGCAGGACAGCTGTGAATGAGGCAGGCGGAGAGCGAGAGAGACACGTGTGAGAACGGAACTATAAGGAAAGGGGTGAATGAGCGGTCAGATTGTTGATATTTCCTGGCGTGTGTCGAGGGGGAGGGGAAGGAGGAGGAGGAGAGAAATGGAAAGAGGAAAGAAGTTGTATGAGATGAGGAAGAGAGAGAGTATACACACATACATATATACATACATACATACATAGAGCGTTGTTTAAATGATAAGACTTAACTTACAGGCGTATGCTTGTATCAAATTCGAAACGAAGCAGAGAGAGAGAGAGAGAGAGAGAGAGAGAGAGAGAGAGAGAGAGAGAGAGAGAGAGAGAGAGAGAGAGAGAGAGAGAAATAAAAGCTAAATATAAAAAATTGCTGTCAGGGAAATGAGTGATGATAATGGGGCAGGAGGGAGAGGGAGGAGAGAACGGTAGGAGAGGAAAGAGTGAAGAGGAGAAAGGAGGAGGAGGAGGAGGAGGAGGAGGAGGAGGAGGAGGAGGAGGAGGAGGAGGAGGAGGAGGAGGAGGAGGAGGAGGAGGAGGAGGAGGAGGAGGAGGAGGAGGAGGCGGGTGTCATTAGA
This sequence comes from Scylla paramamosain, assembly GCF_035594125.1. Taxonomy (NCBI): domain Eukaryota; kingdom Metazoa; phylum Arthropoda; class Malacostraca; order Decapoda; family Portunidae; genus Scylla; species Scylla paramamosain. Next base: position 30,829,686 of record NC_087158.1, on the reverse strand, counting down.
GGCCGCTGAAGCCACGAGAACCTTCCCTCCCTTCGTCTAAGCACTAGCGGAGCGAATAGGGAAGAGGAGGAGGAGGAGGAGGAGGAGGAGGAGGAGGAGGAGGAGGAGGAGGAGGAGGAGGAGGAGGAGGAGGAGTTGTCGGTATAATGACGACAGTGGAGGCTTGCAGTGTGGTCAGGAAGAGAAAAAATAAATAAAACACACAGTACATCAGAGCAATGAAATCTTACCGGTACTTATGAAAATATATTGAGTTATGACGCCGCAAGAATTCATTTACATACCACCGGATACGGTTATGAGAAAGCGCTACCTCCTCCACCGAGAAAATGTTACAAGCCAGAATCAGTTAGTTAATAAATCAACAGACACTGGACCGTAAAAATCCTGGCATAATTTAATTAGACATACCAAACGTCATATACTCGTATTTCATAGAATATAGAATACAGGAGCGTTCTAATGAGGCCTGAAGAGGGAAGGGAACTAAGGTAAGCGGAAAGAGGGCATGGGAAGGCACTTTGGGTTGAGTATAGGAGCATTTTAAGAAGGTCTGAAGGGGGAAGGGGAGAGGGAAGGGAAGCAAGTGGAAGGAGGGCAAGGGAGGCTGCGGAAGTGTGTGCTACTGTGATTGGCACTTGTCGGAAGGTTCCAAACGATGCGAGACGGCGCCCACTATGCACACAGCTTGCCGGAAACACTGTGACGGGGCCAGAAAGGAGCGAGCGAGCGAGAGAGAGAGAGAGAGAGAGAGAGAGAGAGAGAGAGAGAGAGAGAGAGAGAGAGAGAGAGAGAGAGAGAGAGAGAGAGAGAGAGAGAGAGAGATTAAGGGTAAATATTTCCAAACAGAGATAAGTAAAGAATGAAGTAACTAAAAAGTCGTAAAGAAAAATCGAAAGTGATAGTAGGGCATAGTGGAGAAACAAGGAAAAAGGAGGAGGAGGAGGAGGAGGAGGAGGAGGAGGAGGAGGAGGAGGAGGAGGAGGAGGAGGAGGAGGAGGAGGAGGAAGGAGGGAGAGGAATTACCCAGTCAGTGGAAAAAAGGAGATGCAAGAGACCAAAGATGCTGCGAGAACAATAAGGAATAAGAAGAAAAAAGAGAAAGTGGAAACATGTAAACTAAAGGCAGGATTACTGGAAGGATGCAAATGAAGCAAAAAATAACAGAGAAGAGAACCAAAGTTAAAACAAGGAAGTATGAGGAAAGAGATACAGAGAAATAAGAGAGAGAGAGAGGAAGGGGGAGAGAGAGAAGAAGGGGGTCGTTGCTCTCTTTCCCTTCTCCATTCTCTCTTTCCACGACCACCATCTCTTCTTCCTTGCCCCTAAATGGTTACTTGACATTGCTGGAAGGTCAGTGAAGTTCAGATGGTGTGTTTTCCTCTCCTGCACCCCTGTCCCTTCCCCTGCATCCCTCTCCCCTTCCCTGCGCCCTTGCACCCCCTGCCCCCTTCCCCCAGGCCGCCGTCTTTATAGCCCTCATCTCCTTAAATGGCCAATAGGAATCATCCCTTCCTGACCGTCCTCCTCTTATAAAGGCAGACGGTAATCACGGCCGCTGTGTCTTTATCTAGGCGGGTCGGAGGCGTGGGGTGGGCGTGGGCGTACCCGTGGTGCTCCGGCGACGGAGGAGGAGGAGGAGGAGGAAGAGAAGGAGATGTGAAGGAGCAGCAGGCGAGGCAAGGGAAGGCAAGGAAGGCAGGGGAAGGAGGCAGGCCGGGTGCTGGCAGTCCCACGCCACCTCAAGTACCGTGACCAATTGGCCATTGTGCAGTGCGCGGCCCCGCATCTGTAAATATGTCATTACTGATCACCCTGATCGCGGAGGGCCGGCGGGGAGGGAGAGACGCGGCGCTAGGAGTATCCCGAGTATCAGGGATGAGGGATAAGAGGTCGCGGAGGCCCAACCACCACCACCACCACCACCACTACTATATCGTTCACATAAAAACCTGGAGGCTGTTACACGGCCGGCCCGCGCGTCCTCGTAAATAAGTGACGAGGGTCCGGCGAGCCATTTAGGCGAGGGGCACAATGGGCGGCATGAGGGAGGCGGGTCACCCAGCGCCCCGCCCCGCCATCACCTACTGGGGACCAGGGAGGGGGAGGAGAGAGGGGGATGTCCTTGCCGGGAGGATTAAGGTCTTCATTAATGTGATCCGCCCTGTAGTGTCCCCGAGGCCCCGTCCTCCATCAGTGCTGGCCGGGACACGCCGCCCTCACCGCGGCCAACACCCATTACCGTCATCTACATAATGCCAGCCATACCGTTACGTTATCCAGCCCGGCTTGTTTCCTATCCAGGCTGTTTTATTTTCCGTTTACTGTAAAAATATCCCTTCCCTCACCATTCTCTGTCCGGCCACACCATGGTCATCCCACATCGTCCCCCACCGCACCACGCTCCTGTCCACACCACACCACACCTAAACATGTCGAACATAACACCTTCCGCCACATCACACTCACACCTTCTCTAGCAGGCCTCGCCACATCACACCTTCCTTCCTGGTGGTAAAAGCCTCACAGCCTCCTGGCGGTGGCGGCAGCGGCGTGGTGGCGGCGCGGCCCACGTGGCGGCGCAGCGGGAGGGCGGCAGGGGAGGAGGAAGGATGAAGAACGAAAAGGACTCGAGTAAATTCGTGTTTCGAGAAAAGAGAGAAAATATACAAACAGGAAAGCAACAAGACATCGTATGAGTGAGTGAGGAAAAAAAGGAAGAGGAGGAAACGTACCATGAGTCGTGACTGCATGATTAGAAGGAGGAATGAGGAGGAGGAGGAGGAGGAGGAGGAGGAGGAGGAGGAGGAGGAGGAGGAGGAGGAGGAGGAGGAGGAGGAGGAGGGGTGAACACACAATGGGCCGTGTCGGGTCAGGAGAGGGCCGGCCCGTTCACAATACACCAGAGGCCCCGACACAATCCCGCCACACTGTATCACTATCGCCGCCACCCCAGCCACCCCAAATAACAAAATGCCTTACAAAGAGGAGCCTCTCTAACCCCGCTCCCTCCCTGCCTCCCTCCCTCCTTCTCTCTTTACCCCCTCCTCCTCCCTCTCCTTCCCTTCCCTTTCCCAGCTCGTATTTCTAACATGATTATTTCTTTTCTTCTTAAGTGATGTAATTCTGGAATGGAGTTTGTGTCGGGATGTTTGTCTGTCTGTATTTGCATGTGTGTGTGTGTGTGTGTGTGTGTGTGTGTGTGTGTGTGTGTGTGTGTGTGTGTGTGTGTGTGTGTGTGTGTGTGTGTGTGTGTGTGTGTGTGTGTTTGAGTGCGATAACCCACATGCTCTCTCTCTCTCTCTCTCTCTCTCTCTCTCTCTCTCTCTCTCTCTCTCTCTCAATCTATATCTATCTATCTATCCGTCAATCGCTAAAAATCACACACACACACACACACACACACACACACACACACACACACACACACACACACACACAATATTACTTTAATAGTTCCTTATATCCGAAACTCTTAATGCTTCCTTCCTCCTTATTCCCTCTCCTCCTTCTCTTCCTCCTCCTCCTCGTGGCCTTTTCACTCCCTTCCCCCGCGGCCGATGACAAGGGCGGTGCGTAACCTAACAGGGCGTGGGTCCCGAAGGAGCTACTGAGGTCCCTGTGTGTTCTATGAGCGAGGGAGGGAGAGGAGGAAGAGGAGGAGGAGGAGGAGGAGAAGGAGGAGGAGGAGGAGGAGAAAGGCTTCTGGCTGGGAGAGGCTGCACTCAATGGCTGGAACGAATCTCACTTACAGAGTAGCGACCGTGTGGCTTTGTGAGAACTGATAGGGTGGAGAGGGTGGTGGTGGTGGTGGTGGTGGTGCTTGTAATGGCAAGATAGTGGAAGAAAGTGTGATGGTTTATAGTAGCGATGGTTGTATATTGATTGTGGTAGTGGTGCTTGTAATAGTGGTGTGGTAGGGAGGGTGATAATGATATAGTGGTGATGGTGGTGGTGGTGGTGTTCCGCAAGGATCAGTAAATACATTGAATGGTGATAAGGATAGTATTGATATATAGATGAGACGGTGTAGATGCAATGATAGTGATGGTGCGTGGCTGGACGATACTGGTGAAAGAGTCACTGTCATTACCATCATCATTCCCACCTCTTCACCATTATTCTTATCCTCCTTCTCCTCCTCCTCCTCCTCCTACTACTACTACTATTTCTCTTCTCTTTTACACCAATTCTTCTCTAACTTTTCTCTTATACTTTCGTTCTGCACTTCCCTATATTCTCCTCTTCTCCCTCCTCCTCATATACCACCACAACAATGCTTCTTGATTCATTGTGTAAATTTAGCAGTCGTAAAAAAAAACTCATCGATCTTCCACCGACGGTATCAGTGTCTCCCTCAGCGGGGTGGAGAGAGAGGGAGAGGGAGAGGGAAGGGAGAGAGAAGGGAAAGGGACTGATGATGACTCTATTTGTGCTCTGCCGTGCGCCAGCTACTCGCCGACCCTTCCACTCATTTTCCCACCAGTTGTGCTCTTTCCTTTTCCTCTCTTTCCTCTCCCTTCCTGACTTTTCTCCTTTCCTTTCCGTTGTATTTTTTCCTTCCCCCTTCCCTTTACTCTCTTCCTTCTTTCTCCAGACTTTTTTTCCCTACTTTCCGTCTTATTTTTTTCCTTCCCTCCCTTTCCTCTAGCTTACTGATTTTTTTTCCCTCTTCCTCTCTCTAAGTGTCATGCTAAAAATTACAAAAGATGCATATGAATGAGAAATGTATAAAAAATATTAATGAGGAGGAGGAGGAGGAGGAGGAGGAGGAGGAGGAGGAGGAGGAGGAGGAGGAGGAGGAGGAGGAGGAGGAGGGGGCATGAGGAGGAGGAGAAGGAAGAGGAGGAAAAAGCGATTAACATATCCAGATTTTCTTTAGCAGTGACATGTGACATCACACGAGAGGAGAAAAATGAGGAAGCTGGAAGAGAGGAGAGGAGAGGAGAGAAGAAAAGAGAAGAGAAGAGAAGGGAAGGGATGAGGAGAGGAGAGGAGAGGAGAGGAGAGGAGAGGAGAGTAGAAGACAAGAGAAGAGAAGAGAAGAGAAGAGAGAGGAGAGAGAGAAAGAGGGAGGAAAAGAGGGGAGATAGGATGAGAGGGAGGAAGAAGAGGAGGGTAGGAGCAACGGGGGAGCAGAAAGACCTATCAATTACAACAACAATAAATGATGACACACTTCATTAACATCATTTTATGGGACCCCTGACACTCGGCGAGCCTGGGAAGAAGGGAGAGGGGAGAAGAGAGGAGAGGCGAGGAGAGGAGAGGAGAGGAGAGAGGAGAGGAGACAGTACAGCAGACTTACTGAAGCCCTGAATGGTCCTCGAGGACTTGTTTGGGTTAGCGAGAGGAGCAGTGGTGCCCGTGGTGTGCTCAGATAGAAGGAGGCCCTACTGTTGCCCTTTTAGTGTGACTGTTAATGGTTAGGAGTGAATGAGGGAGAGAGTGATTGGGTGTATACTTGTCTATATCTGTCCCACTGCTTGTACCTCCCTCTCTGCTCGTGGGTGTATGTATGTCTCAGATTAGAAGAGTTTGTATGATCGATATCTGTGGTAAGGTTGTGGCAGGTGGAGGTTGTGATGGGTGGAAAATGAAGTCTGTTAAGTGGATACGATGTGTGTGTGTGTGTGAAGTGGATGAAAGTTACAGTGGGTGAAAGGAAGAGTTAAAACAGCAATGAGTGACGGGTGTATTGTGCCCCTGGTGACTCGCTGTAAAGTAATGACTGGAAGGTGACTCAGAGACAAGCCGCGATGAATAATGGTGACAGGAACAGATGAAGAATGGATCACAAAACGATGAATGAGGCGAACAAAGAATGGCACGTGAGGGGATATATATAATAAGACGCTCTCAAGAAAAAAAAAAAAAAATAGCGAAATAAAATCAAAATCTTTTAATCTGTATGTGAATTCGAGAGACAGTGAGATTTCTTGAGAGACAATGGCAGGGACGGGATGGGGCGGAGCGGGGCATGTTTGAGACGGAGCGAGGCGGAATGAGGTGGACCAAGTGAGGAGTAATGAGATGAGCGATAAATATCATTAAAGGGATAAAGAAGACTGCTTGCAGCCTCCTTCATCATGGGGCGGCTTGGCTATCAATATAATTTATGATTTTACATTCTCTCTCTCTCTCTCTCTCTCTCTCTCTCTCTCTCTCTCTCTCTCTCTCTCTCTCTCTCTCTCTGTCTCTCTCTCTCTCTTAACCGACATCTCATCTCATCTCACTAGAGAAGAATCACCACCGCCACTACTACGTGCTGCTACCACCACCACAACTACCACCACCACCACCACCACCACCACCACCTACTTTTCACACCAGTTCTCTTTATCAGATATCTTGTCCTCACGCTGCGTCCCAGTAACCATGAGAACACCCACCCTCCTCTTTCCTCTCTCTCCCTCCCTCCCTCCATCCCTCCCGCCAGTGTCCATTACCCCTCCTCCCGTCGGGCCCTAATATTTGCTGTGATTTTTTATGGTAATTGTTAATTATACGGAGCCGTGTAGTCAAGGGCGGGCCTGGTAATGGTCGCCAGTCTTCATTGGGGCCACGATGTATGTTATGTGGCTGGCGAGGGCAGTGGCGGGGCGGCACGGGAGGGGGTGGAGAGAGAGAGAGAGAGAGAGAGAGAGAGAGAGAGAGAGAGAGAGAGAGAGAGAGAGAGAGAGAGAGAGAGAGAGAGAGAGAGAGAGAGAGAGAGAGAGAGAGAGAGAGAGAGAGAGAGAGAGAGAGAGAGAATGGTGAGGAAAAGGGGAATGAGGAGAAAAGGGAACGGGGTTGGGAAATGAAATGAATGAGAAGGAAGGAGGAAGAAGGAAAAGAGGAGAAGAATGGAAGTCATGCACGCTATCACACACACACACACACACGCACACACACAAGACAAAGTTAAAGAGCAAGGCAAGAATTACATGGAAAGGGATTATAAAATATAACAGAAAAAAAGAAAAAAAGAAGCAATGGAAGAGAGAGAGAGAGAGAGAGAGAGAGAGAGAGAGAGAGAGAGAGAGAGAGAGAGAGAGAGAGAGAGAGAGAGAGAGAGAGAGAGAGAGAGAGAGAATGCTTAACTTAGAGAAATGTAGACATAAATAATAAATGGAGGGGGAGAGAAAATGTGGAAAAGTGTGGAGGGGAAGGTCTGATTTACGGAGGAAAGGGGAAGGGATGGAGGAAAGGGGGAGGAAAAGAGGAAAGGGGGAGGGAAGGAGGAAAGTGGTGATATTCCCAAATTTAAGTTCTCATGGAGAGACCCTCCTTTACCCCTCCTATTTCCTCCCTTCCCTCCATCCCTCCCTTCCCTCCCTTCCTCCCTTCCTCCCTCCCTCCAGGACTTTAACGGGTCAATTAGGGACAACAGAAGAAAACGACCTCAGAGAGAGAGAGAGAGAGAGAGAGAGAGAGAGAGAGAGAGAGAGAGAGAGAGAGAGAGAGAGAGAGAGAGAGAGAGAGAGAGAGAGAGAGAGAGAGAGAGAGAGAGAGAGAGAGATCACGACACTGGGAAACGAGTATGCATATGAACTTTCTAATATCATACAAATCATAAGACAGAACAAGACACAAGAGAGAGCGAAGCAAAGAATAGTGAGCTCAGGGACTAACACGGAAACAAGACACCAGAAGTCCACCTCCTTTCCTTTCCTTGACAAAACTCTAATACACTGCGCAATAATTCCCCAAAGACCAGTACTCGTATATACAAGAGTCACTGTGGACACCTCGTGGGTCAGTGCTGCAATTATCACTCTGTATCTCGCTGCCGCCACACGCCGCCAAGCTACTACTGAGACGACCGCGGAACACCCCTGATCGCTTGTCCGCCTTTCCCCTTCGCTGAGCAGGAGTGGGAGTAGAGGCAAGGGGGAAGGAGTACACGCACTTACTGATAAAGAGGCATCGTCTTACAACACTCGGGTGGCCGAACACAGAACACAGCTAAGCGAAGCGAGGAGGGACTGCCGTGCGGTTTGGTTTTTAGGAGCCAGGAAATGTTTTTATCTATGCACGTCGCACCTGTCAGTCATCTGCCGCCTCGTGCGTGGCAGGTAGGTCACCGTATACCTGTAATGAGGGCGGTGCAGGAGGAGGAGGAGGAGAAGGAGGAGGAGGAGGAGGAGGAGGGTGACTCGTCCTTTCACACCCATAAAATTTAGGACAAGTTAAGGTGGAAAGTGATAAACCAGAAGAGTTATGGAAAAGAGGAGAGGAGGGAGGAATGACGGGTAGGTAAGGGAGAGAGACGGTCTCCTGAGGCGTCACAACACAGGTAAACAAAACGCTCGGTCACAAAAACGTGGGCTTTTCGCGGTGTGTTCGATGAACTCCAGTCGATAATAGGGAGCAGTGTCGACCTCAGCCATCACGGGCAGGTGAAAATGAGCAGGTGTTTGGTGCTCCTCGAGGAATTAATTGTTTTATCGGCTCGGTGATCCATCAAGGCTGTCCTGACGGGCCTGGGGGCGGGGTGGAGGCCACGGGGGGCGCATCCTGCCGCTACCACCACCACCACTGCTCATCCCTCACTCTTACACGCAACCTAACAATGCATGTACTATGTCGTTCACACAAAGGGAGGAGAAACACACACACACACACACACACACACACACACACACACACACACACACACAGTCCACCACCTTCCCAAACCAGCCACAAACGATCTTCTCAAACGCCACATCCGCCAGCAGGAGTGGGCGGCGGCGTCCATTGTGCAGGCGGCGGGCGGCCTCGGGTTATTGGGTCATTTGGGCGTAATGGACTGGCAGGGGCGGCCGTCATTCCCCGCCCCGCCCTCCTCTAACCCCGCCGCTCCTCCGCATCTCCGTCTTTTTGCGCTGGATTGACGGAGCGAGAGGGTCGGTTACCGTATTGATTGTGAGCATTGGTATTGTTGTGGCGTGTGGCGGCGTGTGCCTGACCTGGGAACTCGGCCCACGCCACACCCATTGCCCTCAATCACCCCAAAAACACCCCCGCAAAGCCATTCACCGCCACCAGTCACCGGCTCGAGTCTTCATCCTCCCCAGTCACCCCAACAACTCCCCAACAACTTCCCTTCCACTCACCCCATCTATATCACAGCATCTTCACTGGACAGAATAGGAGGAAGAGGAGGAGGAGGAGGAGGAGGAGGAGGAGGAGGAGGAGGAGGAGGAGGAGGAGGAGGAGGCAGCCACGGTAAGCGAAATGCGCGGCAGCAGGATGAGGCGGAAATGGCGTCAGCGAGCGACAATGGTAACCACTTTTAAGTCCTGACTGGAGGAAAGGCGGAGAGAAGGAGGGGTAAAGGGAGGAGGAAGAGGAGGAGGAGGAGGAGGAGGAGGAGGAGGAGGAGGAGGAGGAGGAGGAGGAGGAGGAGGAGGAGGAGGAGGAGGGCAAGGAGGATAGAGGAAGGAGGTAAAGGGGCGTCGAGGAGAAGCTGAGGAGTTTTGAGGTGAAAGGGAATATCGGGTTCCGTTGATATTATTCCTCCTCCTCCTCTTTTCCTTTCCTTCCTCTTCCGCTTCCTCCCCTCTTGCCTCTCTTCTTCTCCATAACTTTATTGCAGTGCTCGGTTCGTCTCTTCTTCCCCTCCTCACCCTAACGTTCCTTGCCTTTACCAATATGTCTTTACTCTGTATCTCGCTTCCCTATGTTTGCATATGCACAAGCAGAAGGAGGAGGAGGAGGAGGAGGAGGAGGAGGAGGAGGAGGAGGAGGAGGAGGAAAAGAAAGACAACAATGAGGAAACCAATGATTAAAAACGAGGAGGATATTAAAGAGAACGAGGAAGACTGGAGGAAGATATAAATAGCGGATAACAGAGCAGGAGGAGGAGGAGGAGGAGGAGGAGGAGGAATTGGAGGAGGAGGTCAGAAGGTCATCCCCATTACCATACAATAGCGTTAAATGGTACCAGGGAGGTGATTCAGGAGGTGGGTGGCCCTCTCGCCACCACCACCACCAACACCGCCACCACCACCACCATCACCACCACTACCTCTGTCCTTTCCTTCCTTTCCTTTCCTTCTCTCCTCTTCTCCTTCCTTTCATCCTTCACTCCACTATTTCTCCATCTCCGCCACCATCCTCTATCCTTCTCTTCTTCCTCCCCTTCTCTCCCTTTCCTTCTCTCCTCCTCCCCTTTCTCTCC
>NC_087158.1:30809539-30817039 GCF_035594125.1 Scylla paramamosain | reverse complement strand
GGGGGAATAGATAAAATAGGTGTGTGTATGTGTGTGTGTGTGTGTGTGTGTGTGTGTGTGTGTGTGTGTGTGTGTGTGTGTGTGTGTGTGTGTGTGTGTAAGAGAGGTGGAGAGGAAAGGAAGTATGTGTGTTTTTACCTTATAAGAAGAGTCATTTAGTGAGTGTTCGTGTAAAGGGGGAGCTGAGAGAGAGAGAGAGAGAGAGAGAGAGAGAGAGAGAGAGAGAGAGAGAGAGAGAGAGAGAGAGAGAGAGAGAGAGAGAGAGAGAGAGAGAGAGAGAGGCTTACACACACACACACACACACACACACACACACACACACACACACACACACACACACACACACACAGTCACCTGTACACCTTAACAAACATTTCTTTCCACCACCACACCACCATCACCACCACACCACTAAGGTTCTCCCCTACGGAAACAAAAATCGGGTGTGAGAGAGTGAACAACTGTAGTCTCCCTCCCTACAGCTCTCCCTCTCTCCCTCCCCTTCTTGTAACCCTCTCCCTTCCCTCCCTCCCTCCGGACTCTATCCTCTCTCTCTCTCTCTCTCTCTCTCTCTCTCTCTCTCTCTCTCTCTCTCTGTCTCTTTCTTCACATGTCCCCCTCCCTCCAGCCTCCTTTCCCATATGTTCCACTTCACGCCTTATTCTCGCTTTTATTGTGCGCTATTGTTCTTCTCCTTTATCTCCCTATCATCATTTCTCTCACATTTCTTCGTCTTCACATTTTAATTCATGGACTAATCTTCTTTCACTATTTTGTTAATTCCCTTTGTACGTATCTTTTACTTCATCCGTCTGTTTCGTATCTTCTTTTCTTTATATCCTCCTCTCCCTCTCTCCCTTTTCTCTTTTCTTCTCTTCAAGTCCCCCTGCTTCTCTCTTTCTCTCTTCTCTCTAGTCTTCTCTCCCTCTCTCCCTCCCTCCCTCCAGCGACAAAGGAGGTATCAACGTCACACTATTGTCATGTTCCTTTTCTCCCTCCATAGCGTGTTACCTCCCTCCCTTCTTCTCTCCATTCCTCACATCCTCCCTGTATCCCTTATTCCTCACCATTCTGTTTATCCTCCTCCCACTCTCTCCTTTCTTCCTGCTAACGCCTTTGCCAAACACGTCCTTCTTATCATTCTTTATTACCTTCTCCATTTCTTTCTTTTCCTCTCCTTTCTCTCCCCTAGGCCCAAGTTCTATTCACTGACCAACAGACACCTGACATGACCTCGAGTGTTAAAAGGTCATGGCTAAGTGGCAGAATTTGACCTTTAAGATTTGTCTTTTTTTTTTTCAGTGATTACAAGTTATTTTCGTTTTTCTCTGTTGTTGTTGTTTTTTTTGTATAATGTTCTCTTTCTCTCTCTTTCTGTGTGTGTGTGTGTGTGTGTGTGTGTGTGTGTGTGTGTGTGTGTGTGTGTGTGTGTGTGCAAGTTTTTGTTATGGATGTTCTTCACTTTTCTCTCTCCCCTCTCATGCAAAGTTAATTCCTCTCTTCCTTTCCTTCTCTTTCTCGTTCCCCTCTTTACTTTCATAACTTTTGCTGTGTTTCGTTTTTTTCCCACACATATTTTTCTACTTTTGTTTATCACTTCTCTTATCTCCTCCTCATTCTCTCCCTTCTATTTTTACCTTCTTCCCCTCGCTCTTAATCATAATCCCTTCTCTCTTTCTCTCTCTCTCTCTCTCTCTACATCTCTTTCTCTAGCTCCCTCTTGTCCCTTCCTTCCTTCCTTCCTTCCTTCCTTCCCTTCTACCTTTCCCCTTTCTCTCTTCATCTCCTTAAGATATTTTTCTCCCTTGGTCTCTGTTTCCGAAGCATTCATTCATTTGAGATTAATTCTATATCGCTGTGTCTTATTCAAATCCTTTCCACCCCAATTTTTGTTTTCCTTCTTCCTTTCTTTCTTTCTTTCTCTCTTTCTTTATCTGTCTCTCTTCCCCTTCCTTATTTTATCTTCATCTTTATCATGTTTCCTTTTCCTCTTTTTCAACATATTCCTTTCTAGAAATATTTCATATTTTATACATTCTTTTACCTTCCGTTTCAAACACGATCCGCATCCTCCTCTTCCTCCTTCTCCTTCTTCTATTCCTCCTCCTCTCCCTTCACTTCCTCCTTCTGCTCCTTCAACTCTTCCCTCTGTTTTTCTTTTTTTCACCTCCTTATCTACCTTTTATTAATTTCTTCTATCTTTCTTCTTCTTCCTCCTCCTCCTCGAATGTAAATCTAAGTCACACACACACATATGAGATTCATCGATTGCTCGACACCTCGAACTCCCGTCTGGAAGGTTAAAATATACAGCCGTGGAGGAAGATGCTCTCTCTCTCTCTCTCTCTCTCTCTCTCTCTCTCTCTCTCTCTCTCTCTCTCTCTGACATCTTTTTACAGTATTTATGCTCCACTTCTTTCATGGTCAAAGGAAAATTACCCTTAAAATTACAGCAATTTTACTTTTCATCCTATTTTTCTTTCTTTCTGGTTTCATTCCTATACATATACGTACATATTTTTTTCTTCTTGTTTTGAGCATCCGTTCCTTGTTTTCCATACAGTGATAACGACTGGGTTTGTCTCCTTGTCTTCTTACTAAGTTCATCTTGTTCTTATTCTTCTTCTCTCGGCTGCCAAAGTTAAGGAATCGCTATAGTAGATCAACCTTCTCCACATGCACGCGTCGTCTGGTCAACATTTGCAATAGGAAATAATAGCTTTCCTCTCTTTTCATGTTTAATCTTACATTTTTCCGCAAATCTTTCGAAAGTTTCCAATTTTCACCGTTTTCTTTCTTTCATTCACTGCTGTACTTTTCTTTCTACATAACTACTGTGTCTCCTGTCATCGCCAACCTCCTCTTCTCCTCCTCCTCCTCTTCTTCTAGTGTTCCTTCCCCATCCTTCCTCTCCCCGTCATTCATATGCGGGCCACGACATCCCTGATTTCAGAGACAATATAACATAAATTTCTGCTGAATATCTAAGTTTTGAAATATTCCTTGTCATCCTGTACGTATGTCAGCATGAGAGAGAGAGAGAGAGAGAGAGAGAGAGAGAGAGAGAGAGAGAGAGAGAGAGAGAGAGAGAGAGAGAGAGAGAGAGAGAGAGAGAGAGAGAGAGAGAGAGAGAGAGAGAGATCGCTGCTCCCTACCTCCCTTTTTTCTGCCTCCGAGCATCACACGTCCAGAATTATTTGATATTCAACATTTGCAGCCTCACCACCTCGTATAGGTCGAAGATCCACATTGATAACCCCATTGGTATTCATGGCCTGTTTGGGGGAGGCAGTGACGGGCGGCGGGGCGAGGAGGGCGGGGCTTGGCAGGCCAGGGAGGGGTGGGAGAGATGACAGGAGGCGACACGGGGACTAGGGAGAGGGAGAGGGAGAGGAGAAAAAAAAAGACACATATACATAAGAGGGTATTGCATATGGGGCAGGAATAGGGGAGGTTTTAGAGAGAGAGAGAGAGAGAGAGAGAGAGAGAGAGAGAGAGAGAGAGAGAGAGAGAGAGAGAGAGAGAGAGAGAGAGAGAGAGAGAGAGAGAGAGAGAAAGTATGGTATGGCTAATTTCCATATCTGAAGGTCGAATACCAGGAATAAACTTCACTAAACATGGACAGGGAGAGAATAAAAAACAAAAAGGGGGAGAATAATTGTGATGCTATGAAGATGTGGAGGAAAGACGTCTATCGCCGAGCTGGCGTGCATGCACACGCACACACGCACGCACGCACACACACACACACACACACACACACACACACACACACACACACACACACACACACACACACACACACACACACACACCATTCACTCAGACAACATTTCTTTATAAAAACTTGGTGTGTGTGTGTGTGTGTGTGTGTGTGTGTGTGTGTGTGTGTGTGTGTGTGTGTGTGTGTGTGTGTGTGTGTGTGTAGAAGAGAAAGTGTTAGGTTGAAGAGAGGAAGAGGATGGACGGGAAAGAAGGAGGAGGAGGAGGAGGAGGAGGAGGAGGAGGAGGAGGAGGAGGAGGAGGAGGAGGAGAATGAGGGTGGGGAGGAGGAGGACGCTGACAGGTCACCCAGGTGCTACACTAATTAAAATTCTCGAGACGGTCCTTGTCTGTCGGTCCTTCGGCGGATTAACCCCGAAAAGATACATTTCAGTAATTCAGGGCGAGGGTGAGGCGGAAAGGAAGGAAGGGAAAGTGGATGTGGGAAGTGGGTGTTTGGTGGATGAAGTTATCTTATGGGGGAGTGGTGGAGGTAGAGGGGAGTTGGGTGGGATGGTGCACAGAGGAGGGGATCGAAGGGGGGGTGTGTGGAAGAGGCTGTAAGGCGGCTACCTCTGGGGTCCGCGTCGTCAAATCTCTCCTTGTCGCATCTCAAACAGAGGCGCAAGTTTGAAAATAATTAGCGAGCAGTGAGCACAACAATGGCGCCATTGAGCTCGCACGCCTTTGGCCCGGGCCACCCCGACTTTTCTGTGGCACTAGGAACAACAGCAGGCGGCGGGGAGGGCCAGAGTGGCACGGCGAGGAGCGGGACCGCCAACCATGCCGCCGCCGCCGCCGCCCCGCTCCTCAGTGGCTCTCGCCTACAAAAGCTTGGCGCTAAAAAAACGAAGCGACGAAAGAAAAAGTGTACAAGAAAAGGTGTTCTCGCGTAGGTAAATTTTTTGGAAAAGTTGTCCTTAGGAAAAGTTCATTATTTATCCCGAAGAGGAGCGAGAGGGTGAGGAGGAGAGGGAGGGCGAGGGACCTTACTGCCCTGACTCCCTCCCTCCTTTCCTCTCTGGGTTGCTGCGCCGACACTTTTTGAAAACCCGGCGCGAGAGTGACGATGAAAGCGGCTCGTGTTTGTGTGTGAGGCCACGAGGAGCCTCGTGTTGACTGTCGCTCCCCTCCCCCTCCTGCCCCCCGCCACGCTCCCTACCCTCCAAAACTACTACACTTCATGCCTCATCCCTCCTCCCTTCCTCCTGCCGACCTCCTCCGCCATCCGTTTCCCCTCGCCTCGACCCCTTCGCATTCCTCTCTCGCCTCCCTCACCACGATTTTTTCCTCTCCCTTCTAAAGTTGCGACAGTGAGCGTCCGAGGGCCAGGGAGTGCAATGCCTCTCACGCCGTCTCTCCCAAACCTTCACACTCTTACTTCTCCTTCCTTAACTTATCCAGTTATTTTTTCTCCTATCTCATCTTTCACCACCTCCTCCTTTTCCTCCTCCTCTTGCTCCTCCTCCTCCTGCTCCGGCTTTTCCCCACTCCTCTGCCAGATCTCTCACTTTTCTATCCTCCTCTCACACTCGTAGCCAAGATAATACATTTCAGAGTATAGTGTAGACTTGTAAAGCGGATCAACTCGTTATACGCCTACAGGCTTTGTGTTAGCTGTTACTTCATATATTCGAACAGTCCCAGCTTTCCTCCACTTCCAAATCTCTCATTCCTTTTGCTTTTTTAGTCATTTCCCCTTGATGTGTCTATCATTTTCTATTCGTGATTTCTTTACTATTTCCATCACCTCTGTTATATTCTTAAGGCTCGTCTCATCCTCTTCCCTTCACTTAACTAAGCCTGTTCTCTATTTCGTATTATTTTCTCTTTCTCCTTCCCTCCCTCTCTTCTCATCTCTCTCTCTCTCTCTCTCTCTCTCTCTCTCTCTCTCTCTCTCTCTCTCTCTCTCTCTCTCTCTCTCTCTCTCTCTCTCTCTCACTGTGATCCTCCTACCTATTTTCCCCACTTTGACTCCAAGTCCATTCCTCTCACTCCTCTTTTTCTTTCAGTCTTACATTTCCCCTCCCTTCCCTTCCCTTCCCTTCTCTTCCCTTTTTCTCGTTCGCTGTGATCCCCCAAAACCTATTTCCCTCACTCTATTCCTGGGTCCTCCTCCTTTCCCTTTCCCATTTTCTCTTTCTCCTTCGTCCTAATATTTCTGTCCCCTTTTCCTTTTCCTTCCATATACAGCCCCCTTGGATTCTGGTAGTGGTGGTGGCGGTGGTGGAGGTGATGCTTTTCCTTTTTCCTTTTTCTTCTCTTTTTAATCTTTTCATTCTCGTCTTTTTTTTTCTTGTGTAGTAACATTGCTGTTCTTTTTTTTTTTTCTCCCTCTCTCGTATTCACTCTTTTTAAATTCTTGTGTTGCTGTTGCTGCCTGTGTTTCTTCTTTTCCCTCTTTTCCTCCTCCTCCTCCTCCCCTCATTTTTTCCCTTTTTAATTCTAGCATTTCCGTCCCATTTTCCTACCTTACGTATGCACCCTCCTCCTCCTCCTCCTCCTCCTTTTCCTCCTCCTCTTCCTCCTCCTTCTCCTCCTCCTCCTCCTCCCTCGCGTGCCGGAATGAGACATGGCAAGGAGTCCGCGTAACGAGCATTAACTTATGAAAGGGAGGCGTCGTGAATAGAAGGGACCATTGTGGGGATTGTTTTTACAGGACTGGCCGGAGAGAGAGAGAGAGAGAGAGAGAGAGAGAGAGGAGAGAGAGAGAGAGAGAAGAGAGAGAGAGAGAGAGAGAGAGAGAGAGAGAGGTAAGGAGGGGAGGGAGGGTGAGAAGACAAGCATGTGGGTGGGTGGGTGGGTAGGTAGGTGGGTGGGTGAGGAAGGAGGGATGGTAAGCAGATGCTGTTGGGGAAGGAAGGAAGGGAGGACGGAAGAGCTCATTATTCATTTTCCTCTTATTATCTCGACTGCAGACCTGTATGGAGATGATGATAATTGACAATGATGAGGATGATGATTATGGCGATGCTGATGATGACGGTGATTACGGGTGGGTGGTCATAAAAATGCAGTTAATGGAATACGAGGAGACGTGAGTGAATCCATGACAAGGCTAAGGGAGGAGGAGGAAAGTATTCACACGAAGGGAAAATACTCGTAGCAGAAACCTCCGCTCTGCCCGCTTGGATGTTCTCAGCTGGTAGTATTTCAGTATATCCCTTGCGGAGGCAGTGTGCGGGTCATGAGGCGTCCAATACTGTCTTATGGCCTCACACCGCCATTTCCGAAGCAAAGAGCGATACCGGTGCAGCTCAACGCGCCGTGAGCCTGTGATCGTCCAGGCACCGAGCATAAAACGCTCCACCACCACCACCACCACACACACACACACACACACACACACACACATGCCCGTGCTCGACGAAGCCTTGGGGTAAAACAAGCAAGTATTTCAAAGGTGTCCAGGTGAGAGGAGGTGAGGTGGTGGTGACGATACGGGGACAGGATGCGATAATAGTAACATTCATGATGGAAATAAGTGGCAGAATAACTGATAAGTGGTATACAGACACGTGTTCATCAAGGTATTAGGATAAAACAAGTAAGTGTGGCAAGGACCGCCCATCCCGTCTTCAGACCGAGACAACTCTTCTCTCTCATAACGTTTATTATCAATGGAATGGATCAGAAAACTAACATGAGAAAACTAACAGGAGACATAAATGATCTCTTACATGCTCCTATCCAAGTCTCATAATTATTCTCCCTTTTCTTCTTTCTCCTCTTCACCA
>NC_087158.1:30719539-30802039 GCF_035594125.1 Scylla paramamosain | reverse complement strand
CGGTGCCGCGGCTCCGGTTACCAAACACCGGCTCCAGTTACCGCAGGTTTTGGGGGGAGAGGAGAGGGAGGAGGAGAGGCAGGCACGAGTAGGAGGCGGGGGGGGGTGAGGCAAGGAGGAGGGGGAGGGAGGGAGGAGGCCAAATAAAAGGTGAGGGATGCTCACTATTATCATTATTATTATAAGTATAATTTTTCCTTTATCATCTTTATTACTATCATCATCATCATTATTATTATTATTATTATTACTCAAACTCCTTTCATTTCACTTACGTTAATCACCACCAGCTATTTATGAGGATTGCAGGCGAGGGATTACCGTCTGCCTCACCTGTACTCCCTCCCTCCCACTGACCCCTCACTCTCCTCCCTGCCTCTCCCTGCCTCCTCTCCCTCAGAGGTGTCGGGTTGCGGCACGTGGAGGAGCATGTCTTTAATAACACTCATAAACTGCTCTGATGGGGAGGGGGAAGGGGAGGGAGAGGAGGAGGAGGAGGAGGAGGAGGAGGAGGAGGAGGAGGAGAAGGAGGAGGAGGAGGAGGAGGAGGACGAGGGAGAGCAGAGGGAGAGTTGGAGTAATTTACGAAGCGTGGTCATGATAAAAGGGAATAAAAGAAGGGAAGTAACAATCTGGCGAACACGAGTAACAGAGCGACAAAGGGACAAAGGCGAGACCCGAAACGCGACACACTGACTCTTTAAGTGGAAAAGTATCAAGTATTGGTTGGATGTGTTTGTCTGCTAGAGTTTCTTTTTTGAATGGCGGCGGTGGTGGTGGTGGTGGTGGTGGTGGTTATAATTGTAAAGACGAGAGAAAAAAAAAATCTTTAAAGAATAGAATAAGTAATACATGTAAATTGCAACACTACCACTACCACCACCACCAACAACAACAACAACACCAGCACCAGCACCACCAAACAAACACTGCAGGCCATCAGGCAAGTCATCAAGCAGGTAAGCAGACAAGGAAGCAGGCAGGCAGGCAGGCAGGCAGGCAGGCAGGCAGGCAAGCAGGCAGGCAGGCACCAAGAAGGCAGAGCGCGCCACTAAATGACGCCTAGCCAACAACGTCAAGACAATTAGCAGTTCATGGCGGTGCGGCGCGGGCGGGGACAGGGAAGGGGACGGGGTAGGAGAAAGGGAAGGAAAGGAAAGGAAAGGGAAGGGAAGGGAAGGGAAGGAAGGGAAGGGAAGGGAAAGGGGCGGGCCGAGTATGTAGTGCCTCCCAAGGGCCCATAAAGGAGCCATTTTCCCGTCGGCCCGGCCATCACGCGGCTAAAAAGTTGTCCTCTTCGCCTGGGCCTTATAACCCTCCTCCTCCTCCTCCTCCTCCTCCTCCTCCTCCTCCTCCTCCGCCGCCGCCGCCGCCGCCGTCGCCGCCGCCGCCGCCGCCGCTGCCGCCGCCGCCTCTTACTCCCCCTTCCTTTTATTCCTCTATTCTTCTGTTTCTTTTCCTTTTTGTTCTTTGTCTTCCTCATCAACTCCTTTTTATCCCTCTTTCTTCTCCTCGTCCTTATCTTCATCGTCCTCCTCCATCTCCTCCTCGTCCTCCTCTTCCTCCGTTTCTTGTCCTTCGTGTTTGAGGAAAATGCCAGGCAGTCAAGTCACAAGGAAGTTTGAGCAAGTTGTGTAGCTTGGCCATAGAGAAGCATGAGGAGGAGGAGAAGGAGGAGGAGGAGGAGGAGGAGGAGGAGGAGGAGGAGGAGGAGGAGGAGGAGGAGGACAAGGAAGTGGAAGAAGAGGAGGAAGGGGTTAGTCTCAAGTTGAGTTTGGAAGACTAGTCGAGGCAAAGTTTGGGGAAGTTTGCTCAAGCTGACGATGAATTGGTTGGTCATGTTCTGATAAGTCTGCGGAGACCTGAGTTGTATTACAATGGAACGGTTTCTATTTTGAGGGAGGAACTCATTGTGGGGAAGAGAAGTTGTGCTGGTGAAACTTTTATTTATTTTTTTTTTAACTGAAGTTGGCGCTTTGAATTACAAGTCTGTTGAAGTTTTGTTGGAGATATCTTTGGGTTTGATTTGAAGTTATTTTGAGGCTAAGTTCTTGTTTTTGGTTTCAAGTTACTAATCTCATTTATCTAACATTTGCATTTATGTTTCTACTGATTTATCTATTTATTTATTTATTTATCTATTTATCTTTTTTTTTTCTTTTTTTCTAGGAAACGGTAATGATATTCCGTAAGTGGCTTTTCTGAAGTTAATTTTGGTGAAGGTGAACTTTCTATTTTATACTGACTGGGTGATTACTTTCGCTGTAACTTGGCGTTCCCATTTGGTGCTTTAAACATTTTGCTCTGAGCACATTTTTTGGAGACAAGCAGACATACATGAAGTCTGTTTCGGATATTAACTTATAATAGCTAACATTATCCAGAAATGCAGAATACACACGATTTTCCTTCCCCAAAATAACTCGTAGGAGACCAACTCAAAAATATAATTTCACTGGCATGAAATCTGACGGAGATATAACACGCAATTTACATTTTGGAGCAAGTTGGCAGGTTGTCAGACTCGTGTGGAGTAAATATGGGTGGAGTAATGAATGAGTCAGGCTGATAGTGTTGGTGAGGCGCAGGACTGAGCCGAGACTAGCAACGGCCTCGCCACGCGCTGCTGGTTGGCTCTCGCGTAATGAACATTCGACAAACATGATGTAAAATTTAAAAACCCAATCCAGCAGTAGTTATCTAATGAAATAGAAAAGTAAATCGCATGCTAGTTCAAACAAAACAATAGTAATATCAACCCAGACAAAGCATTTGGGCAGACCTAACACAACTCTAGAAACTCAAACTAGTAGTAGTTCCCCAATGAAGAAATGTATGAATAAATCACATATCAGCGCAAACAAAGCAATAGTAATGTAAACACAAACAAACACATTACGAAACTTAATCACCAACCTCAACCAAACAACTGGACCAAAATTTACCTGTATCCCAAGTGACCAGGAGGACACAAAGCCAACCATACAAGTCCTCCACAAAAAGCCTCAACCATGTACAACCAAATAAGGATCAAACCGTACACAAAAAACGAGGAACTGTGCAAGTCAAGTCTCACCAGCAACCAGAGACAACACTTAACCAATGGGACGATCTCAACTCTCAGAAAATATTGATTCAACCAAAACTAAAATACACTTCATGAAATACACTCAACCTAACGTTCACTGCTTGGGTTGCGGAGGTTAGGGTGATGCGTGATACGTATTGGGTGAAGGAGACGAGGCATGAGGGGATAAGGGCCAGACCAGGAGATTACCGGGCTATATTATAAACATCCACTCAGCGCCTCTCCACCTCTACTGTCACAGCCGCCCTGTTGGAGAGTGCGGGTCTGGATGGCCGTGGAGAGAAAGAGGTGAATAAACTAACTTTCAATCACGGGTCTGGAGGCACTTCAGTCCTCTGAGATGAGCTTGTTGATAAGACGCGACCGTGTCCTCCTCCTCCTCCTCTTCCTATTCCTCCCTGTCCTTTCTCCTCACCGACCTGTCGCGATCCTTATTCTCTCTCTCTCTCTCTCTCTCTCTCTCTCTCTCTCTCTCTCTCTCTCTCTCTCTCTCTCTCTCTCTCTCTCTCTCTCTTTCTCACAGAATCTATATCTTTTCTCCTTCTCTAATATTTCATGGCAGTGAATCGTGTGGCTTTCCTTTCCTGTGGCGGGAAGGGGCGTGTCCTCTCCTGTCTTCGACCATTTACTTCTCCCCACCTCCATTACTTGCCTCTACCATTCCCTATCACTTATCGACCTCTTATCTTCCTTTCCCGTTCATTCTCTACGCTCTACACCTCCAGCCTCATCCCTGTAACCCCACCGCCTCTCCCCAAGCCTCTCACCCTCTCTCTCTCTTTCTCTCTCCCAGCCGCCAAATCCCTCAGCACCCGTACACCCTTCTTCACATCCCTAGCATTCCTCTCCATCTTTCCAGAGCTGCTTACTCCTCCCCTTCCCTCCCTCCCTTCCTCCCCACATCCCCGCCAAACGTAGGAATCCCTCCAACAGTTTCCCCACACACGCTTCTCCCCACTCCCTTACCTCCCTATACCTTGCTTTCCTCCCTTACATATTTTTCCACACTCCACTTCCCCTACACTCTTATTCCTCCTCCTCCTCTTCCTCCTCCATGATAACCAGTGAGGAGCCTCGCCGCCGTGTGTCAAGCCGGAGATATAATGAGAGATTTGTGGCATCTGTGAAACACTACATGAGCTGCTGCTAACCAGGTATAATTGGCCTGGTGGTGGTGGCGGTGGTGGTGGTGATATTATAGATATGGCCGTGGTTATAATGATGCTGGTGATGGTGGTGGTGGTGGTGGTCGTCGTCGTCGTCGTGTTTATAGTATTAGCTGTGGTAGTGATAGTGGTAGTGGTGATAACTGGAGTACCGGTGATGTGAATGAGGTAATGGCAGTGATGGTGGTAGCAGGGATTTATGACATCCTGAAGTACAGCAACACATGCTCACACCAACCACTACGTTATGTAAGACAGCAGCGGCAGCAACTTCCAGGGAACAGCTGCTGCATCTGTGTCGCCGTCAGGTTATCAGTCAGCACCGTCACGTTATGAGTCCACGCCCTCACGTTACACCTCAAATCAATGTTTTCTCTTCCCCTGCACCGTCTACAGACACACATCCGGTGCAGAGAGGTACAGTGGAGTGGTAGGGTGCACGGTACGGTGGTGGTGGTGGTGGTTGTGGTGAGGGAATGGTGTGGCAAGGAGGGAGGGCTGGAGGGAAGCAGGGAGAGAAGGAGGGAGGGGGGGAGGGAGGCACGTCACAGCCGGTACGTCAGGCGTGCAGCCGTGTGTGAACGAGGCCGAGTGCTGTGCTAACCCGACTTAAATCCCGCCCACTCTCCTACACCCGCTCGGCTACACCCGCCCGGCGATATACACCCATCTCCCTATCTCCCTACAGCACCCAAAGCACATTACAATACACCCTTCCTCGCCCCACACCATCCCCTCAACACAGAAACACACACACACACAGACACACACACACACACACACACACACACACACACACACACACACACACACACACAAACACACACACACACACACACACACATCTACACTATATACAACAGGTGCTATACAAGACACCTGGCCAGTGATGTACACCTCGTCACACCTCCCGCTGCAGTGTGAGGAAGGGGGGTATGGAAGAAGGAAGATATGATGGACGGGGATCAGCACGGGGCGATAATAAATGTGTATCGTGCAGCAACACCCAGCAAGGACTGCACCCGCTGCTCTTCATCCAAAGCCAAGTCATGATTGAGTGAGGTGTTGCTTCAAGACTCTTAAGGAATGGTCTCTTTAACTACGATCATCATCAATATCATGCGATTACTTATTATATATATATATATATATATATATATATATATATATATATATATATATATATATATATATATATATATATATATATATATATATATATATATATATATATATATATCCTCATCGCGTTTATGGTTTGTCTATGTATTACAACGCAAGAGATAAAAGTAGTAGTAGTAGTAGTAGTAGTAGTAGTAGTAGTAGTAGTAGTAGTAGTAGTAGTAGTAGTAGTAGTAGTAGTAGCAGCAGTAGCAGTAGTAATAGTAGTATTGTGCAACAGTAAAAACATCAATAAAAAAAAGGTTTAAAAATGATCGACGAGAAGGAAATGTACAAGAAAGGAGGAATAGATGGAAAGAGGGAAAGGAGGAAGGAGGAAGGAGGAAGGAGAAAGGAGGAAGAGGAGACAGGCAGGGAGGGAGGCAGGCTAATGGAACTCACCCAGACCTGTCTCAGAGGTCCGCAGAGTCACCTCGTCCCAGCACCAGCCTTGGCCTTGGCTTCGCCCCCACACATACGAGTACGTTCACCTTTCCACCAAAAGCATAAACTCACCATATTTCCCGCATGCAGGATAAAACACGCCGACTGCCGCTTAATAAGGACAATGGACTTTTACATTTTCCTTGGCACCAGCGAGAATACTGCGGGAGGCACGAGAGGTGGCCCAAGTTGAGGTCACGTAAAGAGGGAGGCTGAGGCGTCCGCGGCTCCCGAACACGTGTCTCAGCCGCTTCAGGAGTCGAGAAATCCAGGTTGTGTTGCATTAATACTCCTGTTGCAGCTGACCGCCCCCTTCCCCCTCACCCTTGCCTTGCCTTCCCACACGCCGCAACTCACCGCAGTGGGGGAAGTGAAGAGGTCTGGGGAAAATTATATAACATACTTATAATTTCGACATCTTTGTGATTTTTTTTTTTTGGGGGGGTGTTGTACCTTCGCCGTTAGAATCATTGTTGCCTCATGTCCACCTTGCAGCACCGCGTTTTATTGCCTCCATATCGGGTTGATCGATAGTCTCGTGTCGCCGATAGCAAAATGGTGAACAGCGGCGGCAGTGTTTGCGAGGCGGCGTAACATCGGTAATCTGGTGTAAACAAGCGGCGGTGCATTATGTGTGCGTGAGGTAAACCAGGCGGGCATTACCTGAGCTGCATCTGCCGGCCGCTGGAGGAGGAGCGGGGAGGGGAGGGGGAGGGAGCAGCGACACCCCGCGCTGTACACCGTCCGAAACAAGAGAAACACGCCTAATCGGATCCCGCCGCCACAACAATGCCTCTGCGTTTCATTCACCCCCGTGAGAGCCGACAGATGGCGGGGCGGTCGGTGCTCGCCTCCCCGCGCGGCTCCGAGGGGTGTCAATACAGCGGCTTACTGGGTGTTGTTTATGGCCGGGGAACACCGCGCCGGCGAGCACCACCGACGCTGAGGCAAAGGGTTATGCTTCTCCCGGAGCACCGCGGCTGATGGCCTGTAAAGCGTCGCGGCAAAAGAGGGTTTTTGTCTCGCACTGCAAACTCTTGTCGGGCGTTACTGAATGCTGGAGGGCGCGCGGTAAATGGGCTTATGCTAGGCTTGTTTTGTGGGTCTTTGGGGAAGCTCACGGCCTGGAAAATGTTGCCGCGAAGAGCCTTGCTTTGAAGGTGCCGTGGCGGGCCATCCGAGCCCCGGCCGACCTGTCATGGCATGAGTGTTATTGATTGGACGGGCAGGGCGGCGCCCCTCCCAGTTAATATGGAAGGTAATTACGGTGTGGGGCGCCACCGCCGCCGCTACGACCACTAAGAGGCTTTGGTCGATGCTACATGGTAATGCCGGCAGGTGTAAGTGTGCTACACGGCCGCCAGTAGAGGCAGTCTCTCACCTGTGTGCTGCACCTCTTACTTCATACCTGCAGCTGACGGAAGCGCTCAGGGTTTGCAGCATGCGCCTCTCAGGCTGCTTGTCTCCTGCTCTCCTTTGCTCGCAGTGTCTCAGTGGCACCACAAAATTGCCGCATGACTTCTATCAGACTGAAGAGACTCAAAGGATTGGTCTGTGTGGGATGGCGTGAGGCGCGGGGCTTCCTGGGGTGGGGAAGTGAAGGGCGGCATGGTGGTAGCACGGCACGGGGATCACGCTCATAAACTCTTTTTTTTTTTTTTTTACCGACAAGAAAGACAAGAAATGTAGAAAGAAAATTTACAAATAAAATGACAAAGAATATTAACCAAAGCATCGAGAAACTGAAGACCTTGCGAAGTACACAAGAAAGAACCCATGAAGCTGAAAACTAAACACCTGATACGCTCTCACTCACAATGTATGAAAATTATGTATAGTCAATTTATAATCTCCACGACAAGTACATACACACACAACACACATACATACACCCATTTTCCCTCATCTCCTCTCCACTTGAGCACTTGACCGTCCCTCTAGACCCCATCCCCTCCCCATTCCTCCTCCTCCTCCTCCTCCTCTCCCTCATACTGACACTCTGTAATGACTCTCGACAACCCCATCCATTAATATCCAATTCTGAACGCGCACGTGTTTTATCCTCCCTGGTCCCCCTCGGCCGCCTTGCCCCGGGCCACGCATCACCCCGCACTACACGTGTTTCCGGCGGCCGATGCGCGCTTATTGATGGGTGTTTGTCATCACCACTTGGCGGGGATGTTTAGCGGCGCGAGGGGAGGGAGGGATCACAACGGGAAGAACAGGAGGACGAGAAGGACGAGGAGGAGGGCGAGGAGGTGGACGAGAAGTAAATGGAATGAAGAGGTCCAGAAGAGAAGGAGAGGGAGGAGGACAAGCAAAACAATTGGACGAAAGCAGACAAGGAGGAGAGTAATATGGCTAAAATCCTTCATGGATAAGATAAAAAAAAGAATGTATACAAGAATTAACAATATATGCTAGACGTCCATCCCGGCCTGAGTGTTTAGCAATAGGGAAGACAATGCCAGACACGAGTAGCACAGGTGACGGTATCTGGGTGCGGGTGTGTGCCTGTCAAGTGGTAGTGAAGGCATGCGGTGGTAGACAAGAGCTCAGTGCCAGCGCAATATAGTGTCAAGTAACTAAGGCTGCATTATGATTTGATGGTGCGTCAGATAAGCACGGCGGGCCAACCAGTCTTCCGGAAAGGTAGGAGGGATGCGAGGGGGAGGGAATGCGCTGAGGGACTGACTGAAGAAAACGAGAGAAAGCCTTGTGACAAAAAACACTCCTCTGAATACAAAAAAAGAATAAATGCAAGAGAAAACCTTGTGACAAATAACACTTCACTCAATACAAGAAAAAGAAGAATAAATAAAAGAATACCTTGTGTTCAAAATACTCCACTAGATATAATAAAACGAGAGAAAACCTTGTGATAAAAATACTTCAGTAAACAGAATAAAAGAACATGTTTAAATAAATCTGAGGCAGTCAGAGATGCCAAGATGAAAGTGGATACAGAGAAAAACTAGACAAACAAGACAAAATCTTGCGATAAACAAAACTTCACTAAATACAGCAACAAAAAAGTACATAGCACGCTCATTACGAACAATAACAAAATCTGAGGACTTCCAAATCTCACGAAGGAAGATGGATGGCTCCCTTAATCGAGGGAGGGATGACGGAACGGAAGGAAAGGGACGAGAAAAGAGAGGGAGAGAGAGAGAGAGGAGGAGGAAACACCCGGTCAGTAGCTTGCCTCGCCCACTCACACCTCGAGCACGAATTTCACGGGTGTCACTCCTGCCTCGCCTCGTCCTAATGAGCGGCCGCGACTTAGACCCGCGGGTTGAGGCGACGCAGACGGAGGGAGGACCAGAGAGACCTACCTGAACACCAGCAGGGAGATGCAGGGGTGTGATGCAGCGTGGGCGTATTGATAGTGGGCGTGGATTGGTGGAGGTGTTGGTATGGGTTAGGGGGAAGCCTGTGTCAAGTGTAGGGTGATGGGGAGAGGACCAGCTGTTGATGGGGAGGTGAAGAGGGTAGCAGTGGCGGGCAGGAGGGAAGGATGGGTGACGGACAGTTGGTGAGAAGGAATGGGTGATGGTTTAACTAGGAATAAGGAATGAATGATGAATACTGAATGGACTAGGGAGAATGGCGATGAAGGAGAGGCGAAAGAATGCCGATAAAAATGATGATATAGAATGATGGAGAGATAATGATAGGCACTTGTAACTATTCGCTCCTGTCTTACTCCACACATCCACCTCCACCGCGACCATTCACATCACTCATCATTCATGGCCTTTATCGCCTACACAGCCTCTTCCACACGACTTTGTAACACCACCTGTTTTCTCTCTCTGTCACTTACAACCACTACCTACGTCATCTACCACATCTTCCTATTCCCACCCATACAACCTCTTCCACTACTAACCACCAACACGCTTCCAATCCACATTACTTCCATCAATCACCTATTTCAAGTATCACCATCAATTCACCTGTTCCTATTTCAGCCGTGAATGATCGAGGCCGGAACAGACGGACACACACAGCCACACCTGCACCTGCGCCTCATTAACCTGACCTACTATACTCATTACGGCATTAATCGTATTATCGTATCTATGAATTAACCCGTAATGAGGATAAGCCGCGGGTACGCAATGTGTGAAATTTTTAATCGCTGGGAAAATTTGACGGATTTCAATGTCGAGGTTAAAATTTATGATTCTTTAAGGAAATTCTTTCATGGTACATTGGCGACGAAATTACGATTAATGTGATTTTTTTTTTTACTTTTTTTTAGCTCTAAAAATAACTTCAACATATTTATCTTTCCCAGTTGATATTATTACAGCCATAATTATAATAAGGCCGATTTTTACTATACGTAAGAAACTAGTGTGTGTGTGTGTGTGTGTGTGTGTGTGTGTGTGTGTGTGTGTGTGTGTGTGTGTGTGTGTGTGTGTGTGTGTGTGTGTGTGTGTGCTCGCTAAGATCTCCGCTCCCAAACTTAGAAGCTTTTGTTGATGTTTAGCTTCGAGAAGAAAGAAAGAAAGAGGGGAGGAGGAGGAGGAGGAGGAGGAGGAGGAGGAGGAGGAGGAGGAGGAGGAGGAGGAGGAGGAGGAGGAGGAGGAGGAGGAGGAGGAGGAGAGAGAGAGAGAGAGAGAGAGAGAGAGAGAGAGAGAGAGAGAGAGAGAGAGAGAGAGAGAGAGAGAGAGAGAGAGAGAGAGAGAATAGTTGTGCAAGTTTCATTTCTGTGAGAGTTGGTGCTTTTGTCAGGAACTTTTGTTGTACGGCGGCCAAACAATGGAAGTCCGCCTCCTTGGGGCTGCTGCTTATTATCTACTGTTTTTTTTTTTTTTTCCTAGCCCTACTCTTTTTTTTTTTTTCCTAGCCCTACTCTTTTTTTCCTAGCCCTACTCTTTTTTTTTTTTTTTCCTAGCCCTACCCTTTTTTTTTTTATGGCCCTTCTATTTTTTTTTACCCCTTAACCTTTTTTTTTTTTTTTCTAACTTTTACACCAATGTATAATATTAGCCTTATAATGTTGGGGTTATAAGTTGTGGTGTGCTTTGTATAAGATCATTTTTACACTGATTTTTAAACGTGCAAAGTAGGTATGCTTTTTCTTTCCATTACCTTAATCAAATTGTATTTATTTACTTATTTATTCATTTATTAATTTATTTATCTATTTATTGCAGTGTTTGGTGTTTCCTTTTATCCTTTTTATTTCGTTATATTTTTTTACTTTTATAATTCTATTTTTCGTTTTCTTTTCCCTTCAAGGTCGTGCAGAGAGAGAGAGAGAGAGAGAGAGAGAGAGAGAGAGAGAGAGAGAGAGAGAGAGAGAGAGAGAGAGAGAGAGAGAGAGAGAGAGAGAGAGAGAGAGAGAGAGAGGAGGGAGAGGAGAGGGGGAGAGAGGGGGAATCGCGAGAGAGCAGTGCTTCACCTAAATACCCTTCTCTTTCTCTTTCTCTCCGTGCTTCTCTCTCACCCTCTTTTCTTTACCTACTTCTCCGCGTCTTTCTCTCCACCTAACGACTAATCAAAGGAACACAGGAAGGCAAATTATTCCGTCTTTCTGACTTCTCTTGTTTTTTCCCATTCTTCCTCTCCTTTCTTGTCCTGCTTCCTTCCCTTTCTCTCTCCCTCTTTCCCTCCTCCATCCCTTCCTTCCCACACACACAGAAACACGCACACACACTGAAATACACACACAATCCTCGTCCCCGAAACAAATGGAGGACTCTTCAAGTTTTCGCGCGATTCTGCAAAAATAATAATAACAAAAGTAATTTTACGCTAATTTTGGTCCTGATGAAGAAAGGTAAACAGTGAAAGAAAGAAATTCGCTCGGTTAGAGAGAGAGAGAGAGAGAGAGAGAGAGAGAGAGAGAGAGAGAGAGAGAGAGAGAGAGAGAGAGAGAGAGAGAGAGAGAGAGAGAGAGAGAGAGAGAGAGAGAGAGAGAGAGAGAGAGAGAGAGAGAGAGAGAGAGAGAGAGAGAGAGAGAGAGAGAGAGAGAGAGAGAGAGAGAGAGAGAGAGAGAGAGAGTCTGCCACGCACTCCCCACTGAGACCAAAAATAAAAAGGAAAGTATAAAAATATAAGTTATAAATATGACGCAAGAGATGTATCATATAGAACTCACAAAAAAAAAAGACAGTCTCGGTTTCAGGCAAAATTTACGAAAAAAGACTCGATACAAAAACAATATACTCACACAAGCATAGTATTTGCAGGTTAAGGCAGAGAGGAGGCTAGTAGTAGTAGTAGTAGTAGTAGTAGTAGTAGTAGTAGTAGTAGTAGTAGTAGTAGTAGTAGTAGCAGTAACAGTAGGTATGTAGGTGGCCATTAGAGCGAAAAAAGAAGTCAATCGGTGGCAAATATAATGATGGAGAGGCGCCATTGGATCCCGGCGAAGCGTAGGACATTTGCGGGGTTTGCGGGGAAATTCTGGCGTTCACAGCTTTCTGGTTCCTGAAGCACCCTTGCCCGAGTGGCTTTCAGGAACCTGGCGGCCGCGGAGTACTGTCGAAGGAAGGGAGAGGGCGAGGGTGTAGTGTAGAGAGTTTTGGACGGGAAGGAGGGAGAGGTAGAGAGGTAGAAAGCGAGGGTGGGTGGGCGGGAGGAGGATAAACTAGTGTTAGAGAGTTTTTTTGGTGGGAGGGAGGGGCACGGAGGGGGCCGGGAGGGAGGATGGAGGAGGGAAGGATAAACTAGACTCGGAGAGAGTTTTTGGGTGGGACGGGAAGGTAGCGGACAGGTGGGGTGGGTGCGGGGAGTGGCAGGGAAGTTGTGGGGAGGAAAAAGTATTGGGTTGGGAAAGAGCTTGAACATGGGGCTGAGAAGTGGTGGGTGGAGGGAAAAATACAGTGGAAAGAGGCTATGTTGTGACGAGAAAGTCTGAGTGTAGTACAAGAAAAGAGGTTATTAGCAGAATGAAACCTTGCGGGTGGATGAGGGAGGGTGTGTAGCAGGGAAGGCAAAGCTAGGCAACACAGAATATGGACTGCACTGGGAAGAGGAGGGCAGGGATAATGGGTGCAGAGATGTGGTCTGGAGAGTACAAGGAATACATGAATATCATCTGCTCCATCACAATCAAAACTCATTCAGGGATAAAAGTTTGAAAAGCGCTATAAGAAAACAAATGTACTTCAGTGGATTATTCAAAGCGTAAATAAAACAGGTCCAGTCCGGAGTGCATGTCACGTGGCTGACAGAGGCAGAGGCAGACGCCAGCCACAAATACGCACGAGCAGCAGCTGTCTGCTGTAAAGGCTGGCTGGCAGGACCATGACCTCTTAACACTTAAGGAGAGCCAGATCGCGCGCCGAGGCAGCGGCGTGGATCTTGGCGTGTCCCGGGATGCCGCTACAAGGACAAAGTATGTCGAGTGAGGGCGAAGCGATTAGGCTGGAAGACTGGCGTGTTCCGTCCCCTTTGATGCGATCGCTGCCTTACGCCACCGGCTGCCGGGCGATGCGTACATAAGAGGATCTTGCTGCATTTCTCCTCCACTTCACTCGACAGCGACTCAGGGGGTGCCGCTGTGCAATGGGCGAGCGCGCAGGATTAGTGTAAAACAGGCGAGGGTCCCACCAGGGCAGCCCCGTGGCCTCGCCGGGGTGAACATGAGTCCAGATGACCTTAAACAGCATCGAGGGTCGTTGGCTAGTGATAGGAAGCCTGCTCGCCTCTGATTACTACTGTAGACACTTTTTTTTCTTTATTTCTCTCACAAACTGTAACTGGAGTCGCCTTGATTTACTACCAAGGTTTATTGTGCGGCGGCAGGACATCACATCCATGTGACCCTTCCCGCTACCACGCACACATCACCTCGAAACACAGATCTTCCCGTGTACTGAATTATACAAAGTGTTCAGAACCGTAGGCGATCTTTATAGTTCTGATTGCCTTTATTCACAATGAGGTATTTAACAACCTGCCCATTTAGGAACAGTGAAAAAACTGGCAAAATTATCAAGTAAAGGGACAACTTACAGTATATTCACAGAGCAAGACGGTGCTCACAGTAGCGAACTAAGCCTCACAATAAACAATTTTTTTAAACCAGAGCCCCAGAGACCACACTTATTGTTTACCAGGTTCGCGTTTTCATGCTACACTTAAAATAACGCCACGTATGACTCCTCTTCTCACTGTCCCGTATATCCTCTTACCTTTGCCCTGCTTCCTCCTCACCTAACAGTGGCCTAACTCGCCCCGCCCCGCCCCACCTCGTGGTCCACTGCCCCGCGGGGTCCTCCGTGGCACCTCAGGGGACCTCCGCGATTGTCTTTCAGTCGCCTAATCCCCCGCGCTCTCGCCTTTTGTTTGCGTTCTCGAGGCATTGTGGGTCGCGCTCTCCTCCCGGCCCCCGCCTTTGTTCACGGCCTCCGGGGTCCCGACGGCTGAACACAAACAAAAGATGCCGGACACGGGGAGAGCCGGGGAGTGCCTTGCTCTCTCTCTCTCTCTCTCTCTCTCTCTCTCTCTCTCTCTCTCTCTCTCTCTCTCTCTCTCTCTCTCTCATTTACATTCTGATCATAAGGTATTGCAGGACAGGAGATGGCGGCCGTCTCTCTCTCTCTCTCTCTCTCTCTCTCTCTCTCTCTCTCTCTCTCTCTCTCTCTCTCTCTCTCTCAATACGTTGCTATATTATTTCACTATACCTATACAACAACAGGTCTTACTGTTTTAATCTTTACCTTAAGCCCAGATGATCCTCGGTTTTTCTTGAATTCTCTCTCTCTCTCTCTCTCTCTCTCTCTCTCTCTCTCTCTCTCTCTCTCTCTCTCTCTCTCTCTCTCTCTCTCTCTCTCTCTCTCTCTCTGCCTGCCATTCACCTTGTCGTCTTTTCACTCCCTCGCACTCTCAATCACTCATCCACTCCCTCACTCCTCCTTTCATCCTCACGACCACTTCTTGAAACCCTCCTTTCCCTTTCCTCCTTCTCCTCCTCCTTCTCTCCTTTACCTCCCTCCTTTACCTCCTCCCTTACCTCCAACTCCTTCTCTTCCAATATTGTTTTACTCTTCTCTTTTTTCTCTTTTCTCTTCACTTCGTCTCACGCATTAAATTTTAACTTTACACTTCCTACAAGACTTTATATTTTTTTCCTTCAATTTATATATATAGCTTTTTTCCTACCTCCCTCCCATTCAGTTTTTACCCACTTTACCTCTCCCTTCCCTTCCCTCTCCCTCTTCCCCCTCTTCCCTCCCTCCTCATCCTCTCTCTCTCTCGGTCCCTGATCGGGTAGAGTCTATTCTTCCTTCATTGTCTATTGTTTTGAATCTTCCTCTCGACAAGTCTGATTCTCCATTATTTACTCTAATGTTCATTCTTCTCCCCTGTTGAGAGTTAACCGTTCCGGGCAGTGAGCAACAGAGAGTAGGGATGAGAGAGAGAGGCCGAGATGGGAGGAGAGCGAGGGAGGAGAGGCGATTTGGGTGATGGGGAGCACTGAAACGGGAGGGTACGTAGTAAGAGTGGTTGCTGATGGGTTGTAGCGGTGGTGGAACTTGAGCGGGAGTAAAGGTAAGGAAATGAATGGGAGAAATAGGGAAAGAGTAAGAAGTGATGGAGAATGTAAATGAAGTGAAGAAAACTATTACTACTGCTACTGCTGCTACTACTACTACTACTACTACTACTACTACTACTACTACTACTACTACTACTACTACCACTACTACAACTACAGTAGTAATAGTAGAAGTA
Source organism: Scylla paramamosain (assembly GCF_035594125.1). NCBI lineage: Eukaryota > Metazoa > Arthropoda > Malacostraca > Decapoda > Portunidae > Scylla > Scylla paramamosain. The sequence goes on along the minus strand of NC_087158.1, from coordinate 30,786,481 downwards.
GCAATAATAGGAAAAGTAATGGTAATAGTATATATATATATATTAGAATACTAGAGCACACACACACACACACACACACACACACACACACACACACACACACACACACACACACACACACACACACACACACACACACACACACCCCGAGCCTACACAATACATACCAGGTGCACACGAGCCACATAATTTCAGTAACTCTCTAACTAACCTAATTACCACAGCAGCCGCAGGTAATTGCTTGTAACTCTCCTCATTTTGCTCGGTGGTGGCGCCGCGAGAGGGACTTTCTGTATTACCTTACTCGTATTCCCGAGTGTGTGTGTGTGTGTGTGTGTGTGTGTGTGTGTGTGTGTGTGTGTGTGTGTGTGTGTGTGTGTGTGTGTGTGTGTGTGTGTGTGTGTGTGTGTAAATATTACTTCTCTATTGGAACTACTAGTAATACAACTATCAACGTGTGTGTGTGTGTGTGTGTGTGTGTGTGTGTGTGTGTGTGTGTGTGTGTGTGTGTGTGTGTGTGTGTGTGTGTGGTGTTGTTGTATAGTACTCTACAGTTCCGTGTTTTACCATGTTGTGTTCCGCTGGTGTTGTTATTGTTTGCCATGTGACTGTTGTCTGTGTACGTGTGTGTTTGTTTATGCGTGTAGTTTTGTTGTTGTGTTGTTGCTGTGTTGTTGCTCTCATTACTTTGATGACGATGATGATGACGATGATGATGATGACGATGATGATGCTGGTGATTGTGAAGACAAAGTACGATGACATAACATTTTTCATAATATTTCTTACTTACGATGCGTTTAGGAAGAAAATATTACTGTACTATGAAAATATAAAGACTGAAAAGGTAAGAACGAGTAAATAGAAAAAAAGGAAGGAAGGGAGGAAGGAAAGAAGGATGGAAGAAAGGAGGGAGGTAAAGGAATAATTAATCAAGCAAAGGAGAACAGATATTATATAAATTTTGTTCCCTGCTGTTGCTTATATTTACTAGTACATTCAATTTTCAGTTTCCGAAAACACACAAAAGAAAATAAGCATAGTGCTCAATGGCGATTTAAAAATATCTTCATCATCTGCCCTGGAAAAGAAAAATTAATGATACTTGTGGATATGAATAACAGATTAATCTCTCTCTCTCTCTCTCTCTCTCTCTCTCTCTCTCTCTCTCTCTCTCTCTCTCTCTCTCTCTCTCTCTCTCTCTCTCTCTCCTCCAAAATACACCATGTGGCCAGACGTGGGGGAGGGAGGTGGGGAGGAGGGAAGGGGGAGGGTATTTCCCGGATGACGTCACAAACACAAAGAAGGGGACCGAGGAAGTCACTCACACACACACACACACACACACACACATGGTTCACCCTACCAAGTTATTTACGTGTGAACTTGAGGCATAATTTCGACATGGAATGAAAACTTGTCCCTTGTAAAGTCACCGATTTCTCCTCCTCCTACTAGCTTTACTACTACTACTACTACTACTACTACTACTATTGTTATTACTGCTGGTGGTACTCCTCCTCCTCCTTCCTGTATTTTACGTTTTCCTTTACCATTCCAATTGTTTCTTATTACAACTGGTACGTCCTATCTTCGTTATTGTTAATATTCTATGATGCTTCGACAATCTTGTAAGTAATACCCACCTCCCCCCTCCTCCTCCTCCTCCTCCTCCTCTCCCTCTCTCCCCTGCTCCTTTCATTCTTCCTTCCTTAGATTCGACGTAGTATGGGAGTTCTCGTCTTACTAAGCTTGTTTAGTATTCCATATTTCTTGTATTGCAATAATTTTCTGTAATTTTAGACGTACTTGGTTCATTTTTATGTCTTCGGTGACAGAATCTATCGAATCACATGTAGATGAAAAACCAGTGACCCACACACACACACACACACACACACACACACACACACACACACACACACACACACACGCACAGGGGCTAGATATTAATTTCGACAACAGCCGGCAGAGCAACCAATGTGTGTGTGTGTGTGTGTGTGTGTGTGTGTGTGTGTGTGTGTGTGTGTGTGTGTTTTCGAGCATGAGTGAGTCTTCGATTGTTTATTTGCCTGTACATGGTTGATTTTTTTGTCTCTATATTTTCTCGCATGAATGACGTGCATAGATTATTATTGTGTGTGTGTGTGTGTGTGTGTGTGTGTGTGTGTGTGTGTGTGTGTGTGTGTGTATGCTAATCACACACACACACACACCACGCTGAGCAGAGAGAGTACCTACGAAGTATTCCACCAAATCAATATCCATTATTTTCTTAGTCATTATTCATTTTTACGACACAGGTACAACACATATCATTTGTGGCACTACCTTAACAACATACTGAGAGAGACAAGCTAACGGTCCCTTCAGAGTGCCACAGTGCCAGCTAGAGCGCCGGGAAGCGCCACGCTGGAAGAGTAGGAAAGGCCGGAAAGAAAGACTCACTGGAAACATCAGAAGAGAGAAAGAGAAAGGAATAGAAACAAAATACAATCTTATATTGAAGAAAAGAAAGGGAGGGAGTGAGAGGGAGAGACAGGGAGAGAGGGAGAGTAAGAGAGAGAGGGAGGAGCGCCACAAACACAGCCGCCGCTTACAAACATTTGCTTCAGATCGCAGCCCACTAATAAACTCGTATGTATTATGAGATTAAGATTAGCCTCCTCCCCTCGCTTCCCCTCGTCTGCCCTCGCCTGCTCGGAACATCACCTTTACTACCACCGGACACAGAGGCCAAACTCGCCCCCTTGCCACCGGGCCAAAATCGGTCTTAATTATAGGGGACATTGGGGTTATGCGCGATGGGAGGGCGTGGCGGGGTTAGGGCATTATTGAGGAAGCCGACGAGAGGGGAATAGAGTGAAGGGGAGAGGAGCCCGAGGGGGGAGAGAGGGAGGAGAGGTTTACGGGGGCTTGTGGGGCGACCTCTCTCCCTCAGGACCTCGACTTTCGCCCCGGGCCGCCGCAGGAACAAGGGAACGGAGGTAAAACATGACGACGTGGTGAGGGTGTGGCGCGGCAGTAGCGGTGGTGGTGGTGGCGCTGAGGGAGGGAGGGATGGGTGGGGGGATGTATATGGAATAGTGATGAAGTGGTTAGGGAGGCAAACTAGTGTCAAGATATGGGTGTTGTTATAGTAGTAGTAGTAGTAGTAGTAGTAATATTGGTGGTGGTGTTAAGGGAAGACTAAAGTAATGTTGCAATGGCGCTTTTTATTTTAGTTGCGGGAGGTAGAGAAGATCTGGTTATTGTGGTGGTGGTGGTGGTGGTGGTGGTGGTGGTGGTGGCGGCGGTGGTGGTGGCGTAGGAAAAGGGAAAGAGCAGATAGGAAATGTATGTATCAACTTTTCATGCATGTATTCATTATTTTCCAGTGTATTTCTGAGTCTACAGTTTGTACTCGTATACTTCTCTTCCCACGCGCTCCCTTGTAACGTCATTTATTTATACAAACCACAACTCCGCGTCTCTCTCTCTCTCTCTCTCTCTCTCTCTCTCTCTCTCTCTCTCTCTCTCTCTCTCTGACCACTATCACGTGCTATTCTTTATTCTTTTCCTTTCGCTTTGCCATTTTCTTTCTCTTTCTTCCATCCTTTCTTCCTCTCTCGCCTTCAACTGTATAAATTTTACGTTCTTTCTTCTTCCCACCTTTCACTTTCATCTCCCACTTTTCCTCGTTCCCTTCCCCTTTTCCATCTCGTGTCCTCTTCCCCTTCCCTCCCCTCCTCTGTCGCTCCTCCCTCCCATTTCATATCTGGTTTGAACTAAAAGACTTTGGGAGCTAATCTGTTTTGAGGGCAATCCACGCAGGGACAGCAGCTTTGCCTTACCGTTGTGGGCGCGATGATGCTCGTCACTCACATTAGCAACACACATCCATAGGTAACAATGGCTGACTTTTACGTGTCATTGAAATAGCTATAGATGAATAGGTTCGGGAGAAGGTGAGAGAATCCAATCAGAGTATTACTAGCAGGAGATCTACTGACACCTACCATGCTGTTTTCTTGTAATCCATACTGTCTTATTTAAATTGGGAGATTTCAAATAATATAGGTGAATGCTCCTCTCCCCCCTTCCCATCCCACCCACGGAAGTCTAGGCAAATTTTTAGCCATTACAAATGAGGTAATTGTTGTCTTTGTCTGTCTGTCTGTCTGTCTGTCTGTCTTTATTTATCTCTGGACTGTTTTTGATTGTCCTTCAGTCAATCTTTGTTTATTTGCAGGGTTGTTTTGTTTTTATATATACATCTCTCTCTCTCTCTCTCTCTCTCTCTCTCTCTCTCTCTCTCTCTCTCTCTCTCTCTCTCTCTCTCTCTCTCTCGTATAATAATCATTGATCAGACGCTCGAAATCAGGTTCATCAGAGAAACAAGATCATTTCTCCTTGATAAGATAATGTCGTTACCATCAAAGTCACCACCACTGAGACCTCCCTTCTCTCTCTCTCTCTCTCTCTCTCTCTCTCTCTCTCTCTCTCTCTCTCTCTCTCTCTCTCTCTCTCTCAGATGGAGTAAGATAGGAAAAGGTGGATAATAACACCGGATATGGATTAGAGATTGGATAGGGTGAGAGAGAGAGAGAGAGAGAGAGAGAGAGAGAGAGAGAGAGAGAGAGAGAGAGAGAGAGAGAGAGAGAGAGAGAGAGAGAGAGAGAGAGAGAGAGAGAGAGAGAGAGATAGGGGAAAATGAGAATAAAACAGAAAGCTGGAAAGACAAGTAGAAGGGAAGGAAGGGAGGAGGAGGAGGAGGAGGAGGAGGAGGAGGAGGAGGAGGAGGAGGAGGAGGAGGAGGAGGAGGAGGAGGAGGAGGAGGAGGAGGAGAATACATCATTGGAGAAAAAAGCAAGAGGGACGTGAACTTCAACTTGAGAAGGAAAGAGGAAGGGAAGGCGGAGGGGAAGTTAGAGGAGAAGGAAGGAAGGAAGAGAAGGAAGGAAGGAAGGCAAAGAGAGGGAGAAGGACGAGGCATGAAAAGTAAACAGACAAGGACGACGAGGAAAGAGAGGAAGGAACACAAGGCAAGGAAAAACAGAGCGAGAGAGAGAGAGAGAGAGAGAGAGAGAGAGAGAGAGAGAGAGAGAGAGAGAGAGAGAGAGAGAGAGAGAGAGAGAGAGAGAGAGAGAGAGAGAGAGAGAGAGAGAGAGAGAGTTTTAAAATACAAAAAAATAAAAAATAAATAGTTTTGAAAATAAAAGCTAATGAATGGAAGATGAGAAAGAAATGAAGAAAAGGAGAAAACGGAAAGATTAAAGTGAAGAAAAAGTAAAAAAATGAAAAAAGAGAAAGACCGACTAAAGGAAAAGAATGGGACGAAAGAGAGAAGGAAGGATGGAGAAGAGAAACATGTGGAAGAAAGAGGGGAAAGTGGAGGGAGGAAAAGGAGGGATAAAAAAAAAAACAGAAAAACAAAAATAAAAGATAACAAGGAAAAGGGGAGGAGAAATAGAGAACGGACGGACTGACTAGAGTGAGGAGGATGGGAGGAAAGAAAGGAGAGAGGAATGGAGGGATGGAGGGAACGAACGAGGAAGGGGCGGGATGGGAAGGAGGGGAGGGAGGGGGTCGGTCTTGGCTCCTCCCCCGCAGATTCGATTATGAGATAACTTTGATGCGGCGTGTGTGACCCGGGGAGGTGTGTGTGGCCAGGCTGCCGGCGACAGATGTGGCCACAGCAACACACATGTGGCCACACTGACGGCAAAACACACACACACACACACACACACACACACACACACACACACACACACACACACACACACACACACACACACACACACACACACACACGATAAAAAGCACATAATATTTCGTTCACTGTTCCTGTTTTCATAATCTTACAGGATGGAGTAATAGTTTTGCAAGAAGAAACAACAACAACAATAGTAGTAGTAGTAGTAGTAGTAGTAGTAGTAGTAGTAGTAGTAGTAGTAGTAGTAGTAGTAGTAGTAGTAGTAGTAGTAATAATAATAATAATAATAATAATAATAATAATAATAATAATAATAATAATAATAATAATGATAATAATAATAGTAACAATAATAATAGCGGCGTCCAGCGATGCAGAACGAGTGGGCAACACAGTGTAACACGAACACAGCTAAAACATAACAAAACAGAAAAAAAAAATATTGGCGTGTAAACAAGGAAACTCACAACACGGCCACGCGAAGCAAACAAATCAGAATATATAATAAGGAAAGCCGCTGCTAACAAATTTAAACTCTCTCTCTCTCTCTCTCTCTCTCTCTCTCTCTCTCTCTCTCTCTCTGTTACTCACACACATAAATAAATATCTTTTTATTACAGTTTACGTTCAAGATATTATAAAATTAAAAGAGAATAATCGATATAGAAAACCATCTTAAAACACACTCTCTCTCACACACACACACACACACACACACACACACACACACACACACACAATCACGGACCATTACCCAATCACGTTCATGAAAGCAACAACATTTGGGCCACAAAATAACTTCCTCCGCCCACCAATTTGTCAATCACTAATTTTCTCTCTTTTCTCCCTCCATCACTCTCTCTTCCCCTCTCTCTACCTCCTTCCCTCCCTCCTCCCCTTCCTCCCCCTGCTGATCCAATTACCTTAAGGCCCACAAATATATCACTGTGCCATAACCCGCTACTGACGCCATTATCACACGAAGGCCTGGTCATGTGGGTGGTAATGGAGGGAGACGGGGAGGGGGAGGAAGAGGAGATGGGGCAGTGATTGGAAAGGAAGAAATGGAGATGCAGAAGTTGAGTTTGACGCCCTAATCAACACTAATTTCACTGAGTTGAGCAAATTATCACCACCACCACCACCACCACCACCATCACGTTTACTGGTGGTGGTGGTGGTGGTGGTGGCGGCCAGTGGTCAGTCTACGTCGTTCAGTCAGCACCCTCAGGCTAGCAAGATAACGTTAATGAGACTACTGTTTTATCTACATACAACCTTTGCTATGCGGTCATTACAAACTCTTGACCATTATGGCTCTTAATATCACCGAACCTTTCATAATCCCTTCACGCAAATAAATAAAATGAATAGACAAAAATTGGCAAAGAAAAGAGATGAAGACACTCCGTACCATCACAACCACCACCATCACCACTACAACACCGCTCCTTTCTACCACCGATACCACCACCATCACAACCAACACACATACCACTGCAACTTCCCGCCCACCGCCGCGACACTGCCTCTGCCCCTCCCTCCCCTCCACACCTCGGGTCATTGATTGAAATAATCCGTTTAGGGCAGTCTTGTAATGTGATCATTGTTAGTTGTGTATTGTTAGCCTTCTCCCCCTCCTCTCCTCCCTCTCCTCCTCCTCCTCCTGCCCCATCCTCCTCCTTCTACTCGTCCTCCTTCCCCTCTCCAACTCCCCCTATACACCCTCTTCTCCATTCCCTCATACCTCCTACTTCTCCACTTTCTCCTCCTCCTTCCTTCATCCTCGCATTCATTGCCGCCTTCCTCTTCCTCCTCCTCCTCTTCCTCTTCCTCTTCTCTTTTTCTTTCCTTCTCTCTTACGTTTCTTCAGTTTTCTTTATACATGCTTCATTTTATTTTGTTTTAATGTATATCATTCATTAACTCTCTCTCTCTCTCTCTCTCTCTCTCTCTCTCTCTCTCTCTCTCTCTCTCTCTCTCTCTCTCATATTCAGCTTATGTATTTGCTTTTTAAAATAACGTGACCCTCTCAACTTAATTTTCATTCCCTCCATGTTGCCTCCGCATAATTATTCAGCTGTCTCATTTCTCTCTCTCTCTCTCTCTCTCTCTCTCTCTCTCTCTCTCTCTCTCTCTCTCTCTCTCTCTCTCTCTCTCAATTTTGCTCCCTTTCCTTCACTCTTCACTTTTATCCTTACTACTTCCACGATAGAACAATGTCCCCTTCTCTCTCTCTCTCTCTCTCTCTCTCTCTCTCTCTCTCTCTCCGGTAAAAATATCCGCCAACTTCTCCGTCCACCCGTTCTCCTTCCCTTCCCTCTCCCTCTCCTCCCTCTCTCCCTTTCTCTCTTCTTCTTCCCGCAAACCTCAAACAAGAGGACAAACTAAACTAAATTCTCAACAGAGTAAGACAGTGTCACGAGGCGCCTTTTTCTCCCTTTAAAGCTGGAAACGTCGCTGCCAGAATAGGAGTTTGAACCGTCTCGGCTTCCCATCCTCTTCCCTTGCTCCCTTTCCATCTCCCTTACTTCCACCCTTAACTCCCCTTACTTACGTAGACTCTCCCCAACTCCTCACCCCTTCCCGTTAACTCCTCCTCTTAGACAGGTATGCTAATGAGCTGAACAGTCTGTCTAGTCTGTGTCGGTGCAAATATCAAGAGAAATTGTATTATAATAAAACAATTGTAGTGCTTTTTTTTTTTTTTGCGGGGCTTATTTACGTAGTTTTGCGGCTGTAGTTACGGCGCGCTTGCCTTTGTGTGTGTGTGTGTGTGTGTGTGTGTGTGTGTGTGTGTGTGTGTGTGTGTGTGTGTGCGGTGAAGAATACGTCTGTGCAGCGTGATATTATTAAAAAGATAGTCTGTTAGTTAGTTATTTAGTTCTCGTTAGTCAGCCAGCAAACCAGCCAGCCATCTAGTCAACCAACCATCTAGTCAGCCAGCCACCAGCCACCAGCCGCCCAGCCACGCAGCCTCCACTGGAATTTACATACTTCACCCACCCGTCTGGCAGTCCCGCCCCGGCCCGCCCCGCCCCGCCCCGCCCCGCACAGGCCCGACCCGCCCCCTCCCTTCCTGCCCGCCTCACGCTCCGCCATCACTTTCGTACCGCACGTAAATATGGAGGTAAATTACTGCCTAGCTCTCCGTCGTGCTGCTTATAATATTTTCTTACTGTAAGTCACGCGGATGTACGAACGCAGTGGCGAACTCCATGGTGTGTGTGTGTGTGTGTGTGTGTTTGTGTTTGTGTGTGTGTGTGTGTCGGGGTGTATCGGGGTGTTTCAGTGTGTGGTGGTCGCGAGATGGCCAATCAAAACAAGGCCTGCCCTCACCTGTTACAGCGATTGGCCGAGCCGTCAGCGGGAGGATCTTGCTGTCTTTTAAGGGCGCCACCTAGAAAACCTAATGATGATTTATGGGAGAAGGAGATTATGAAGGAGAGCATTTCAGTGCGCCGGTGGGACTCCGTGAGAGGAGAAGGGGCATGGGAAGGAAGGAAGGAGTGAGGGGAGAAGGAGGATTGGAGGGAAGGATGTTAACAAGGTCGCTGTCGTTATTATTGTTGTTATTATCAATTATTATTATTATTATTATTATTATTATTTATCACCATCATCAGTTATTTTAATATTTACGGTTTTACTTTCATAGGAGAGAGAGAGAGAGAGAGAGAGAGAGAGAGAGAGAGAGAGAGAGAGAGAGAGAGAGAGAGAGAGAGAGAGAGAGAATAATAACCTATAATACCAATCCCTTCAAAGAGGAAAGTAATACTACTACCCAATGCCGACACCACCACCATCACCACCACTACCAAAATTCCATAATGCTGGTGGCCTCCTCCTACTCCTCTCCCTCCCTCCCTCCCCCATCCTCCTCCTCCAGCTTCTCTTCCCCGCCCCCCGCCAAGTCCCGGAATGCACCGCCTTATCATGGGGGATTAGCGACCCTCTTTGTTAGAGGTACAAACCTTATCTAACCGAGAAAGTTGGAAAGAGAATCCAATCCGCTCTGGAATGCCTTTAACCTCCGCCGATCCTGTGTGGGACAAAGGCGAGGGAGTCTTGGCCGCTGACTGCACGCCCCTCCCTCCGCCCCACGCATCTCCCCTTCGCCCCATCACACGCCCTGCTGCACCACGCCCATACAAGCATCGCAACGCCTACTTGAGTACAAAACCACTCCCATACAAGCATCAACACGCCTACTTGAATATAAAACCACGCCCATACAAGCACTTTCCATGCCTATATGAGTACAAGACCACTCCCATACAAGCATCAACACGCCTACTTGATATAAAACCACGCCCATACAAGCACTTCCATACCTATACGAATACAAAGCCACGCCCATACAAGCACTTCCATAACCACATGATTACAAAACCATGCCCATGTCTGCATAACACTTACCCATACATGTACAGTATCATTTACATTCAGCCCCATCGGTCCATTTAAAGGCAAGGGGACTGGTACACCTTAGTACGCCCATATGTCCTAGAACAGTGCCGGCATCACCACACGTGCGTGCATCGTGTGGTGATGTCTGTCAATGGCTGAAATATATGAAATAAGTAAGAAAATAATATATGATAAACAAGTAAACCTGTATCACATAAATAAAAAATAATAATTCCTTCGTACATGATAAAAATTGTCGGACAGGGAAGAGACAGCAAAGCAGAAGAGGTGCGCATCAGAGACAGAAAGAAAAATCACCAATGATGCCAAAAACAGCACCAGGAAGTGAATGCGCACTGGATCTACACGTCAGTCTTCGAAAACCTTATACCACTCTTTGCAATCCACACATCATTCTTCTTCACACACACTTGAAAATAACACAGATCATAGGAATAATTAAAACGCAACACCAAATAGTAACAATAATACTGTATATACCCAGAACAACGCAGGCGACAACATTAACACAAAAGACAGCAACAAAAACCAGTAAAAAAAAAAGTATATAAAAACAAGTTATCTACCTTCTCATAATGCACCGAACAAACGCAACACACCACCACCACCACCACCACCACCAGCAGCTCAGTACTCTGGGAGGGGGAAGGGAAGGAACGGGGGTGCCAAGGGGGTGTTACCTGAGACCGCTTCATTACCAATCATCCAATCAGGCGGTCAGGTGCAGCGCGGCGGGGCGACAAGGTATCCCGGCACAGTTACAGCCTGTTAACCTTCCCTGGTAGTGGAGGGAGAGAGGGAGAGGGAAGGAGAGCGAGGGAGAGGAGGGAGGGACAGACGCGCCATTACCTCCAGCATCGGGTCCGCTTATCTGATGCTGCCCAGTAACCGGAGAGTCAGCTGGTGCCCGGGCAGGTAGAGAGGGGACTAGCGGGGGCACGGGACAGGTAGAAGGGGAAGGAGCAGTGGAGAGGAAAGGACGGGGAGGAGTGGGATGAGGATTCACTCTAATGTTCCACGAGGTTGTGTTTAATCGTTCCGCACAACTACCTAAGTGGATAGACAGACACACCAGCCAGCCTCCGTGTGGGTTTCGGGGCCAGGGAGGGACGTGGGAGCCCTTACAGTAGTGCGTGTTGATGCTGGTGTTTGCTATCTATGTTCCTTCAGGTCTTAATTCGCTTCTATATGTAGAGCCTGAAAAAACACACTAGCCAGTCTCCGTAGGGGTTTCAGGGCCAGGGAGGAACCTGGGAGCCTTATGGTAGTGCGTGTTAATGCTGGTTTTTGCTATCTGTGTTTCTTCAGCTCTTAATTCACTTCCCTTTGTATAGATAGACTGACACACCAGCCACATGCCATCCAGCTTCCGTTAGTGTGGCTTACTAGGCTCGGAGAGAACTGAGAACCCCTTTAGTAGTAAGAGTTTATGCTAATGTTGGCTAACTGTGATCCTTCAGGTCTTAATTCGCTTCCTTTTGTAGAGATAGACAGACATGCCATACCGCCTCCGTTAGTGTTGGTTGCCGTGCCCAGAAAGACTTGTGAATCATCAGAGTGATGTGTTAACTGTTAACGCTAGTGTTTGCTATCTATGTTCCTTCAGGTCATAATCCGTTTCCGTATGTAGTGATAGATAGACACGCCATCCAGCCTCCCTTATTACTGAGATTAGAAAGACTTGTGGATCATCAGAACATGTTGGTACTGGTGTTTGCTGCCACCTATGGTACTCCGTGCCTTGCTTTCCTCTATGCATCAATACTTGTGACACGCCGCCCGTCGCTCCTTCCACGAATTCCTTCCATGACATAAAATTCGTGTGCTTGGCCTCTTTTATGATACAATTTTTGCCTTCCTCCAGCAGTCACTCAATCTCTCATTCCTCTTTGATCTCTCTCTCTCTCTCTCTCTCTCTCTCTCTCTCTCTCTCTCTCTCTCTCTCTCTCTCTCTCTCTCTCTCTCTCTCTCTCTCATCCTCTCACCTTAAGGAGCACACACATTTACTTTCATCCTACTAACACATTTTCTTTTTACTTTACTACCATTGTAAACATTTTATTTGCATAATTCCAAGTTTTACCTATTTTTCTCCATACCGAAATTCATGTATTCTATATTCGGGGTTGTGATAATGTCGTGTCATTCATAACTTCTCACCATCGCGAACCTCCCCTCATCACTATCCCTTATAATGACCACAATCAGAACAGCACTATAATCAACATCATTAACATCACTATAATTATCACCACAATCGTAATCCTCACAATTATCATCACTATCATCATCATCATCATCATCATCATCATTATCATCATCATCATCATCATCATAAGCTCCCCCTTCCTTCCCCTCCGACCGGAACTAGATACACATTGTAAAGGAGGAAAAGGAGGAGGAGGGGGATGGTCAGCAGCTTGTTAGGCAATAGAAATGAACCAATGGGGCGGCTTCTCCTTATCTACCTTCTGGCCAATCACAGCCCCGCCCTCGGCCCGGCCCTTGGGAGAGATTAGATGACGGCCAATCAGGTACAAGGATCTGGCGGCTACACGTGCTGCCGCCAATTAACGCACGAGATAACGAGAGGAAACAATTCGGCGAAGAGAAATGGAAGGACGTGATGCTTTCTGGGAAGACGAGAGTGAAAGTAGCGAAAGGAAAGATGATGAAAGACTAGATATAAACAGAAAGAAAAGAAAGAGGGAAAAAAAAAATATAAGGATTTTAGGAGTGAAGTGAAATAGTGTAGCAATAAACGTGAGAGACAGAGAGAGAGAGAGAGAGAGAGAGAGAGAGAGAGAGAGAGAGAGAGAGAGAGAGAGAGAGAGAGAGAGAGAGAGATCGTATTACAAAAAAAAGCCAGTTTAATAAATAGACTGCAAATCTGAGACAAATTCACATAAAAAAAGAACACTGCCAACGAAAATATGAAACAAAATGGAACAGCGTTATAAATAGGAGGAAGAGGAGGATCATAGGGAGAAGAAAACGTCTTAGGAAAGAGAAATGAAGGGGGGAAGTGGAGAAGGGAAGAGAAAGAGGAGAAGGAGCAGAAAAAGAGGGTTTGTTACACACTCAAATAGGAAAGGGAGAAAAATCTGACTAGAATTTGAGACTTTGTTTTTTGTGGGATCCGTAAGTGTGGCGACGGTGGCGGCGGCGGCGGCGGCGGCGGAGGAGGAGGAGGAGGAGGAGGAGGAGGAGGAGGAGGAGGAGGAGGAGGAGGAGGAGGAGGAGAGGGAGGGAAGAAGGTCAAAGATAGTGGTGGAGGAAGGGGGAAGTGAGGAAGGAGGAAGGGGAAGATGAAAAAAAAAAAAAAAAGTGCCATGAGTTATGAAGATGAGGTTACTTGACTTCTTCCCTCCCTGCGCAGCAAAGCCAAAGCCGCCGCCACGCGTTCGAAACCCTTGCCAAAAAAAGAATCACAGGTACTCATCGCCACACAAAGACCAAGACAAGCAAGTCAATGTTCCTCCCGTTGGTTTCTTCCCGGGAGGTTTGAGGGAAGGGCGTGTTGTGTTCGGGTTAGCGGCCGTGTTTAGCGGCAATGAGGAAGCCAAAGTCAGGGAGTCGTGCAAAGATCATAAGGCGGGCGTCTGTTTTCCGTGTGGGTGGGTGTGAATGGTCCCCTGTAACTGGCGGCCTGGCCCCTCCGTCTTATCTTTCTCTCTCTCTCTCTCTCTCTCTCTCTCTCTCTCTCTCTCTCTCTCTCTCTCTCTCTCTCTCTCTCTCTCTCTCTGGTAATCATAACGATACTCACAATTTCACATTTACAATTTAAAAACATAACAATCCTAAATCTCTCTCTCTCTCTCTCTCTCTCTCTCTCTCTCTCTCTCTCTCTCTCTCTCTCTCTCTCAGGTGACCTTGAGTAACTTGCACAAAATCCATCTCTACATCCGCGCAATTATGAAAGTTTCCACGCATGAAAAAAGGGGACGAGAGAGAGAGAGAGAGAGAGAGAGAGAGAGAGAGAGAGAGAGAGAGAGAGAGAGAGAGAGAGAGAGAGAGAGAGAGAGAGAGAGAGAGAGAGAGAGAGAGAGAGAGAGAGAGAGAGAGAGAGAGAATTAAAGCATGAAAGACAGGCAAAAGTGACATACGTAAAGTAATGGAAAAGATAAAGAGAAAAGACTGGATGAGAATATTGTGAAGAAAGAATGAAGGAAAGAAGGAAGGAAGGAAGGAATGAAAGAAGGGAGAAGGAGGACATAAAGAAAGAGGAATCGTACAATGAAAGGAGAGAGAGAGAGAGAGAGAGAGAGAGAGAGAGAGAGAGAGAGAGAGAGAGAGAGAGAGAGAGAGAGAGAGAGAGAGGAAAGTTAAGAGAGAAACAAAAACAATGGTGGAGGAGGAGACGGTGGAGGAGAAGGAAGAGAAAGAAGAAGAGAAAAAGGACGAAGACGAGGACAACTGAACGAAAAGAAAGAATAGAGAGGAAAAGGAAAAGAACGAACAGAAACTAAAAGGCAAAGGGAAGAGAAAGAGAGGAAGAATAAAGGATAAAAACAGATATATGGGAGTAGAAGTTATATGTAGGAGTACGAGAGGAGAGGGAAGGAGGCGGAGAGAGAGAGAGAGAGAGAGAGAGAGAGAGAGAGAGAGAGAGAGAGAGAGAGAGAGAGAGAGAGAGAGAGAGAGAGAGAGAGAGAGAGAGAGAGAGAGAATAAAGCCTGGATAAAGAGAGGAGAAACGTCAGGAAGGGAGAGAAAGTTAAGGGAGAATAGATTAAAAGGAGTGAGAGAAGGAGAGAAGTATTGTAAGGAAAAGACAGAAAAGAGAGGGAGAGGGAGAAATATCCAGAAATGAACACAAAAGAAGGACAAACAGCAGCAGACCTCTTGGCCCAGTCGAGATTGTTTGTATTAGGTTGCACTAACTCATCTGAAGTTAGAGATGCGGGAGAGTAAAGACGGAGGGAGAATGGCGTAAAGGGAGAGGAGAGCGAGTGTGTGTAATGGGATAGTAGAGGGAGAGAGGAAGGGAGTGTAGAGGGAGAGTAGAGGGAGAGGTGGAGGGAGTGTAGAGGAGGCGTCATCTTTAAGAAGCTGTCAATATGCACGACACAGGCTGGTCCGATCACCTCCCTCTCCCTCTCCCTTCCCTACTAGCGCCCCTCCTCGTCCCTCCTCTTCATTATCCCTCCCTCCTTCCATTTTCCTCCCTCTCTCTTCCTTTTCCTCCATCTTCCTCCTCTTCGCCCATCTTCCCCTCCTCTTCCTCTTCCTCCTCCTCCTCCTCCTCTTGATGCTGCACTTCGCTCGCTCTTTGCCTCCCATCTTTTCTCTCTTGTCCTTCTTTTTGTCCACTATGCTCTCTCTCTCTCTCTCTCTCTCTCTCTCTCTCTCTCTCTCTCTCTCTCTCTCTCTCTCTCTCTCTCCCTCTGCACTGCAGTCAAAAGAAAAGATTTATATCAGCTGATTAAAATGCGTATAAATGAACATCTGATAAGTACCTTGATTATGCATGCGTGAGAGAGAGAGAGAGAGAGAGAGAGAGAGAGAGAGAGAGAGAGAGAGAGAGAGAGAGAGAGAGAGAGAGAGAGAGAGAGAGAGAGAGAGAGAGAGAGAGAGAGAGAGAGAGAGAGAGTTATTATATTATAACATTAAAAAAAAAAGGTTAAACATGAAGTAAAACCAATCTTATCAATCGGATATGAAAGCAGCAGGAGAAGCAGTGGCAGCAGTAGTAGCATTAGTGTAGTAGTAGTAGTAGTAGTAGTAGTAGTAGTAGTAGTAGTAGTAGTAGATAACAACAATAACACCAATAACATCGGGACAAGTAGAAGCAGAAAGCAATCGTAGCAACAACAGCCAAATAAACAAGAATAACAATAACATCTTATTCATCCTCCCCTTCGTCTCTCCTCCTTCCCTTCCTGTGCCTTCCGCCCAGCTCAGTGCCGCCGCCTCCTCCTCCTCCTCCTCCCATCCCTCCCTTCCTCCTCCTTGCCGCCGAGCTCCGTCCCTCCCAACTGAGAGCCGGGGCGAGGGGCCAAGATTGACCCGTGTTGGTACAGACTTAAGCCTTAATCTGGCCTTGTCGCGCCTGTTATAGACACACGGAGGGGAAGAGAAGGGAGGTGTAGGGTGAAGGGCGCAGGCGAGGGATGGGAAGGGAGAAAAGGGGGAATGGAAAGGGGAGAATAAGAAAAGGAATGAAGGAAAGTGAAAATAGGAAGGAAATGGAAGGAATGAGAGATGGAGTGAAGAGAAAGAAGGAAGAGGAGGATAGGGAAAAAGGAAAGGGAATAAGATAAAGATAAAGAAACACTGTATATGTGAATGAAGGAAATAAAAATGAAGGAAAGTGAAAGTAGGATGAAAATTGAAGGAGTGGATGAAGGAAGCAAATGAAGAAAAAGGGAAAATGAGGGGAAAAGTAAAGAGAAAAGAAAATAACTACTAAAGACAAAGAAAACACGATACGAGTATTTGAATGAAGGAAAGACAAGAAAAAATATGAAGAGAGCCACGACTCTAGCATATACAATTGAAATATATCATATTGAAAAAAAATAATAATAATAAATAAAAATCACCATGGGACGCTTAGATCCTGGTCCTTCTAATTATTTATTCATCGTTAATTATCCGCCACTCCAGCGACCCGTCTACTTATAAGCGTAATGCGGCACAGCGGCGAGGGAGGAGAGGACGCAACGTAACGAGAGTCAATCCAGACAACTGGCTTTAGGTTGTACTTTCGTGGCCATGCTGAAGTCACGCTCAGGAGTACGGTAACCTCTTGGGCTCACTTTCACAGTTGCGGTCAGAAGCACAGTAGCAGTACATTAATCTCCTGTATTTATTTCCGCAGCTAGGTTATGGTCAGATGTACAGTGACCTGCTGTATTCACTTCTACTATGTTTTGTTTCACTGTCCCTAAGTATTAACCTTGATTTTCTGACAGTCTTCTTGCATTAAACTCGTTCGTATCAGATCAGTAGGTTTAAGATTTAAAGGGAAGACGCTAACCACAGTGAAAGTGAATGTGGGATGTTATTCAACTAATGACCATGACTATACTACGAATGTGTGTCTTTACTTTCTTATAATATTCATACTTGTCGTTGTGTCAGCGTGGTGCAGTGACCTCCATGGTTTTATTACTCACAAAATAATTATTCCTGCTATAAACTTACAATTCACCCAGAAATCAACGGAACAAAACGCAAAATTATGGACGTCTCTTCAACGGAAATAGAGACGCAGGAATTAATAATACTACATAATTTTCCTTCACGATCTATTTATCCATCTATCTATTCTTCTAATCTTCTGGACTACCTATTCTATTAGCAGGATTTTAATGAACGGGGTAGAATATCACAATTAAGTCACAGGTAATATTTTTTTCAGTAAATCTGCCTCTCAGTACCAATATTTTAGTCTGACTATCAAAGTTATCGTCCACACAAAGCTGTCAACTCACCACGCCTCCCACCGTCCAACTCTGTAATTAAGTTATTTTCCTATTACGTACACCCGTGCCTTGTCCGGCAGGTGTTCAACTTCCTCGTTTACTTATCACATTTATCCAGCAAACAAACCATCACTATCTTCCATGTTCCACTGTCCATCCCTTCCATCAAATTATCCTGTTATGTATCTGCGCCTCCCGCTAACTCAGGTGTGTCTTGCCCCGCAGGTGTCCTCTATTAACCGAGTGCTGCGGAACCTGGCCGCACAAAAGGAGCAAGGATCAGTGGGCGTGTCAGCGAGCGGCGGCGAAAGCGTCTACGATAAGCTGCGGATGTTCAACGGCGGGGCGGCGGCAGCGGGGTGGGCGGCGGCCTGGTACCCCGGGGCAGCAGCGGGGCACCTCGGCCTGCCCCAACACCACAACACCGCCCTGCCGCCCCTGCCACGGGAGGACCCTAAGCGAGGTAAGAGACACGTCCTTTTCATGAGCGGTAAAGCCATCTATCTGTCTCCACCTCTCCCTCTAGACGCCTTCAAAGCTCACCTCTCTCACTCCCTTGGTCTTACATGATGATCTACTGTCACACATCTTTTCACCATACAAAGCTGTTCAGTAATGTCCAAAGCTATATATATTTCCATACATGTTCAGTCTTCCTAAGCTGCTTTCACACACCGAAGCCAATATGGGTTTCCATACAAATTCAACTTAAGTAATCGTCCCTCAACTATGAGCACCTACCAATGAACACTGTATTTACTTCCATCCCAAAGAAAAGAAGCCAACATACTTAGACAGCCACTACACTCACCACCACAAATACCATGTTACAAGGTTCACCCTAGTTGCGCTCACCACCATGAACACTAACACCATAAACCTTATGTTTGCCTCACTCTAAAGGAAAATATCAGAATGCTCAGTCTAGAATAAAAGACCATATTACAAGATTCACCCTAGTGACACTCACCACCGTGAAGATTGACACTATAAACACCATACTTTCACTCCAAAGAAAAAAAGAATACTGAAGACATTCACTAAACTCACTGGGGCAAAAGATCCCATTACAAGATTCGCCACAGTTACACTCAAAGCAATGAAGGCAAACACCACGAAAATCACATTTACTCCCACTGCCAAGAGAAAAACGCCAGAATACTTCGACATTCACTACTTTCGTTAGCATAAAATATCATATTGCAAGGTTCACAATGAGCTAACACCATAACACCATATTTGTTCCCTTTCCACTGTTACTATTAAGAACACCAAAGCGCTTACTACATTGCCAGCACAAAATACCACCCCAGTTACACGAGTTACACACACCATCGTACTTTCAACACCATCATGAAAACCACATTTGCTCCCACTCATGCTGTGCCACCAACCCCTCACATCTTCCCATCTAATCTTCAGCCGCGCGGCACATGACCACTAGGGGCATGTAAGGGTTAACTTGCTACAGCTCGCAGTGTGTTATGAAAGTAAGAAATTCCATCAATGAAGCGTGGAGCAGTGGTGGTGCCTGCCTCGACTTGGAAGCCATACAAAGGGGAGGGAAGCAGGGAATCTCTTAACCCTTTATCATCTTGCTTTACCCTCTGGTTTTGTAACTTAGCTTCTTGCTCTGCTGACTCCACTACACTCGCTTCTGTTTCTACCACCACCACCAATACCACTACCATCATTACCCTATGCTTTCATTCTCAGTGTATATGGATGTATGCATGAATGTTGATATGCACGTACGTTCTGTATATAAATTACACAAACAAGGAACTACAGAGTACTATACAACAGCAACAGCACACATGCGCACAGACACACACACACACACACACACACACACACACACACACACACACACACACACACACACACAAAAGTACGTAAGATAATGTCAAGAATGGGATTAGTGGTACAAGGCATAAGGAAGTAACGGTTGAGGCGGGATGACGATGATGGAGGGAAAGATAGACACTCACTTGTGGCAGGAAAGAGAGCAAGGGTGGATAAATCCTGCCTGAGGGGGTGGATTACACGCCGCGTCTACACAGGGCGCGGCGCTGAGGTGGGGCTTCAGGAAGTGAGACAAAACTGATTTTACTTCTGTTCTACAGTTACTCAAGGGAGAATAGACCATGACTAAGGATGAGTAAGAGAGACGATGATGAGGGAAATGGAGAGGACAGGATGCCAAAGGAGATGAATGCAAGCAAAGGGAAAATAGGCCTTGACTGAGGAGGAGGAGATGATAAAAGAAATGGAGAGGATGGGACGCGAAAGAGAAATACAAGCCGACACATGAGAACAGACAATGACTGAGGAAAAGATGAGGAAGAGGAAGGAAATCGAGAGGGCAGGATGGAAAAGATTAAGGCAAGCCGAAAAAGAGAAAGTACGGGCAAGGATGGATATGAGAGAGAGAGAGAGAGAGAGAGAGAGAGAGAGAGAGAGAGAGAGAGAGAGAGAGAGAGAGAGAGAGAGAGAGAGAGAGAGAGAGAGAGAGAGAGAGAGAGAGAGAGAGAGAGAGAGAGAGAGAGAGAGAGAGAGAGAGAAAATAGAGAAATAGAAAGACGACGAAAATATCTCAACAACAACAATGGAATGTGTGTGTGTGTGTGTGTGTGTGTGTGTGTGTGTGTGTGTGTGTGTGTGTGTGTGTGTGTGTGTGTGTGTGTGTGTGTGTGTGTGTGTGTGTGTGTGTGTGTGTGTGGATCAGGTAGTGGTGGTGGAAGTGGAGTGATGGAGGGAGTCAGAGCAGGAAAGGAGGTGGAGCAGCAGCAATCAGTCCGGTTTATAAGAAAGTATTAGGGAGGCGTGCCTTTGAAGGGGCCGACTTGGACGCACTCAAGCCTCGCCCTTCAAAGTCCCGCTGGACATGTCGCTCGACCCATTACTGTGAAGGAGCAGCTGGTCAAGACGCCATCAAAGGCTCTCTCTGCCTCTTCGTCTCTCTGTCCGTCCGTCTATCTCTCTGTCGCGTATCTTTCTTTCCCTCTTGAGTTCTAAAATTGCGTCTCTCTCTCTCTCTCTCTCTCTCTCTCTCTCTCTCTCTCTCTCTCTCTCTCTCTCTCTCTCTCTCTCTCTCTTGATTCATTTTCCCATTTGTATTAATCCCTTTGAATTTTTATTTTTTTTCATTATTCTTAGTATATTGTATTCTGGGGATTAATTTTGGTTTGTTTTTATTCTCCTTACTTTAATCGTCATTTTTCATGTTCTACTTTATTATTTTTCTTCTCTCTCTCTTATTATTCCTCTGTCTCCTCTTACGTTATCACTGTTCTACTCCTTTACTTTTTTTTTTCTTATCCTACTTCCCAAATTCCTTCATTTTCAATCTCTGCTCCTCCTCCTTCTTTCACTCTAACTTCTCCTTCCTCCTCCTCCTCCTCCTTCTCCTTCTCCTCCTCCTCCTATTCCACGTTCTTTTGCCTCCTACTTTTCTTACCTGTGGAGTTATATGAAGAGTTTGAACTGCTTAAGGTGAAGAACCCTACAAATGCCTACACAACCCATACAAATGCGCTCCATGACGGCTGTGCGGGGTCAAGGCAGGCAAGGGAAGCCGTGCATTGATAGAGCTATGGCTACTTGTTCCACTGGCGACTTAATAAGGAGGCGTGGAGAAAGACACAGAGACGGGGAGAGATAAGAGAGATAAAAGAGAGAGAGAGAGAGAGAGAGAGAGAGAGAGAGAGAGAGAGAGAGAGAGAGAGAGAGAGAGAGAGAGAGAGAGAGAGAGAGAGAGAGAGAGAGAGAGAGAGAGAGAGAGACTTTTCTCCTATTCTGTTTCCTTCCTTCGTCATTTCTCCACTCCTCCAGCGCCTTATTTTTCATCCTTCCTCCTCCCCTTCTTCCTCGCAGTCGTACGTGTGCTTGCTTCATCCTCCCTCCCTCCCTTCATCCTCCTCCTCCTCCTCCTCCTCCTGCCGCGACTACAATGCCCAGCTAAGCCCGACCACGTGTGCCTTACCTGGGCAAACACGGCCGCTGAGGAGAACACAGCCCGCCCAAACAGTGCTCGGGGCTATCCCAGATTAAGCCCGCCTTTCACCTTCATCCTGAGTCAATATACGCTCAGGTGTGGGCAATTAAATGGTCAATGAATGTAACGCAAGGTTCTTAAAGGCTGGGCGGGGCGGGGCGGCGGAGGGAGGAGGAGGAGAAGGGGACGTTGTGAAGGAGTGTTTGAGGATTAGGAACGTGTAAGGCAGGGGGCGGGGAAGGACGGGGTGACGAGGTTGTCTCAAGGCGCCGCTTCAAAGGGAGTCGCCGCTCCTTGATAGTCTGACGACCTCCTAAGACTGACTGACCTACAAGACTCGTGGCAGAAGTAAAAAGACCATGTAAGATTCTCAACTGGAAGACTTTGAACTGGAAGACTTTGAAACGATACGTCTAAGTAGGAAGGTATGAAAGTAGGTAGTTTAGAAATGTCCCGGAACACTCTCTCTCTCTCTCTCTCTCTCTCTCTCTCTCTCTCTCTCTCTCTCTCTCTCTCTCTCTCTCTCTTACTTTCCTTTTCACAGCACGAGGTTACTGAAGTCATCACAACAACCACACACTTGTCGGCTCACCACACCTCACTACACCACATCACCTCTCCACACACCAGCTTTACCACGAGACATCACAATACCACATCTCACTATTATCATCTTGCCACCATACCACACCATACTTAACACTAACATACCAACCACACCACACCACACGCCTCCCTCCACCACAGCTCCGCCACATCAAACAGTCCTCCACCACAGTAGGAGTATCCACTTGTATTCTTTTACCACCACATCCTCACCACATCCCCACCACAAAGAATGTATCATGCCCTCATCCCTGCCACACTGCTACACCTCCCCGCCACCACACCTCACCACAGCACCACCACAGCCCGCCACTGAGTTACACCTTCACAAAGGTATTACCAAGCCGCCGCCGCCTCCACAGCCTTAGATTGCTCTGCTGTACATGTCTCTTATACTTTGTGCCGCCTCTTCCTCCTCCTTTTCCTCCTCCTTTTCCTCCTCCTTCTCCTCCTCCTCTCTCTTCTAATTTTTCATTTTTATAAGTTAATAGTAAATGAAGTTTTTTTTTTTTCTAAGCAGAATGTTGATATAGTTACCCACTCCGGTGTACTGAAAGGTTGAAGTGGCGACACACACACACACACACACACACACACACACACACACACACACACACACACACACACACACACACACACACACACACACACACACACACACACACACACACACACACACACACACACACACACACACACTCACTCACTCACTCACTCACTCACTCACTCACTCACTCACTCACTCACTCACTCACTAAAACATCCGATGAAACATACAAAAGAAGAGAGAAAATAAAAAAACATAAATGAAAGAAGAATAAAAACAAAAAGAAAACACAGTAAAAAAAGAAAAATCACACATACTCACACACAAGAAAAAACAACAGAAAAAAAATATATAAAAATCTAAAGAAAAAGGTTAGAAAGAATGAAAGATAAAAAAAAAAACGTAAAGAAAAGCTAGATGATGGAAAAGACTAAAAAAAGACGTAAAAAAGGTGGATTATGGAAAAAAAAGAGGGCGAAAAAAGCAGAGAGAGGCGAGAAAGGGGGCTGACCACTAGTACTGTAGGGCAAGGCAAGCCGCATTACGTGGTGTCCAAGGCGGTAAAACTTGTGTAGGACTGGGTGTGATCCCTGCTTGAAACTCATACAAGGCTTCCTGTGGGGGAGGAAGCCAAAAAAAAAAAAAAAATAGGAGGAGGAGGAGGAGGAGGAGGAGGAGGAGGAGGAGGAGGAGGAGGAGGAGGAGGAGGAGGAGGAGGAGGAGGTGGTGGTGTGCGAGAGAATACCTACGTATGAAGGGATGAGTATGAGAGGCTGAGGGCGTTGTGGAAATAGTAGGGAAAGGTCAGTATGATTTGGACGAGAGAGAGAGAGAGAGAGAGAGAGAGAGAGAGAGAGAGAGAGAGAGAGAGAGAGAGAGAGAGAGAGAGAGAGAGAGAGAGAGAGAGAGAGAGAGAGCGCGGGGAGGGGGGGAGAGGGGAGATATAGGGAGAGGGAGAGTACTGTAACACTATCAGCTTCTTTCTCTACACTGCTCAGTCAAAGGGAGAAAAAGGGAGAGAAGAAAACAGAAGAATGGGAAGGAGTGGAAAATGAGGAAGAGGGAGAAAGAGGGGAGAGAAGGAGGGAAGGGAAGGAGCACATTAGAATGCCCCCCACACTTCCTCGTTATAGTCTCCCCTCCTTTTCTTCCCCCTTGCTAAAAAGAGCAGCTCCTCCCTAACCAGGTTATAGGTCTCTTGTGGCCCCGCAACAATCCCCACCACCATCACCACCACCATCACCACCACCACCACCACCACCACCACCACCACCATCGCTATCACTATGCACTGTGCACTGTACCCAACATACCACTTTATCCACTGTTTCTATCTCAGCCCCTCTATCACCACCCTATCACTATCATTATAAGCTATACGCTACACCACTGCATTCACTGTTCCTATCACAGCCATACTATCATCACGATCATCACCTCCACCATTATCGACTGCTACTGCTACTACAACTACTACTATTACTACTACTACTACTACTACTACTACTACTACTACTACTACTACTACTACACGCAAAGTCCATTTCTGTCACTATCATCATTGCCACACACCATCATAACCACTATAATAATTAATCTCATATTTAACGATCTCAAGAAATATTATCATCACAACACCACAACTAGCATCACTTCTAATACCATCACCACCACCACAGCTGCCACCCTGAACACATACTGTCCACAGCCTTCAATTGACTCAAAGGATCGTCCACCACCCCTCCCCTCTCTTCATCCCTAAACTTGACCTAAGAAACACAAATACACTTTTCACCCTAACGGAGGATTGGGACAACAAGGAAAACAGGAGGAGGAGGAGGAGGAGGAAGAGGAGGAGGACCCAACAAATTAAGAAGAAAGACAAATTAAGGAATCTTATTGTGCTCCACTCTTTTTTTCTTTTTCTTTTCTCATGTTTCTAATTCTTCTTCACCGAGTTTTACTTTTTTCTTTTCTTTCCTTTTTTTTTTTTTTTGCCCATCAGTTGTTTGGAAATGTTTGATGATGACTTCGTTTCGTCCCAATTTTTCAGTGTAACATTTGATTATTCCATTACATTCCACGCTTTTTTCCCCCGGTACTAAATTCAATCTGTATCACCGCACACATGTTTCCCCTGCATGGTACACAGTCAAATATTTCAAGTGGCATACTGCAAATTATTCCATTATCGACCGCAGCAAAGCACGGCGTCAGTTTCCTCATCAGCGTCCTCCTGTATGTCACCAAGCATGTCTTCTCCTTTACCTATGTTCCTGTATACACGTAGTGCCAGAAAGTCATTACAGCGCATACTGGTTAGATACAAAGGGAGGAAGGCAGTAAATATTCACGCTCTCTCTCTCTCTCTCTCTCTCTCTCTCTCTCTCTCTCTCTCTCTCTCTCTCTCTCTCTCTCTCTCTCTCTCTCTCTCTCTCTCACTCGACCTCCACAACAAATATTACTCAACACAACACACTCACGCACTCACACACACGTATACACTCATTATCCCCAAACACACACACACACACACACACACACACACACACACACCATACTATATAGACCCAGGCCAGAGTGACTATCCTGAAGAGGGAACTCGGGGCGTGGGAGATGAGGCGGCGCGGCAACAGAGGATAATGTGATTTCGGCGGGGATATCCATCAGAAATTCGTGTGGTGGTGAAAGCAGTAATTAGTTGCCGGGATATAAACGGCCAAATGATTAAATTACGTGGCAGTGTGATTGGCCAGTGATTGGAGGGAGGGATGGAATGAGGCGGGAGGGAGGGAGGGTTGGAATGAGGAGGGAGAGAGGAATGTAATGTCTTGTTAATGATGCACGTGGTGGTGGTGGTGGTGGTGGTGGTGTAGGATGTATTGTGCAGTGCGTCTTGATGCTGTTACTTATGATGTGTTGCTGCAAAGGCTATGTGTTAGCTGTTTTGTAGTAGCTGCTGTGAATCTCTCTCTCTCTCTCTCTCTCTCTCTCTCTCTCTCTCTCTCTCTCTCTCTCTCTCTCTCTCTCTCTCTCTCTCTCTCTCTCTCTCTATATATATATATATATATATATATATATGAAAAATAGCATACGGCAATGCATTATTTGTCAAGTCGGAGGTGCGTGCATGCCAGTATTTGACCCTTGCGACAAACAGCTTAACGTTAGGCTCCTTAAAGGGGTTGTCAGTGACTAGTCACGGAGATTGAGCTTTTGGTGCAATAAATGCGATAACAAAGCATGAGGTCCACTGATTGCATGCATTACCACCGCGCCATGGACACCTCACCCACAGGCTGGGACGCGTGAAGTGGCTGCGGCTTGGGAGCGACACCAAGGACGCCTGAAGAAAGACAAAATAAAAAGGCGACAAACTCAGGCAAGGCTGTGAAGTGGAACAGTCTCCAAACCTCATGCAAAAAACAGGCAGAGGATTCCCGTCTCTTGCAAGGAGGCCAGGATGTGTAGCAGCAGGAAATTTGGCTGGAGCGTGAAGGAAAGGCGAGACAGAATGTCTGTCCACAGCCTTCCTCTTTGCAGGAGATGCCGAGTGCTTCTCCTGCCTTCAAAAATCGATCTTAATCCTCTGAACAGAGTAAATGTTGGGAGGATGAAATACAAAAGGGATTTGAAAAACCGAACTTATTCGCGCCAAGAGTGAATGCTAGGAAGAGATTCAGAACTCTTTTCAGTTCAAGATTCGAAATTATTCCCTTGGACGTAGTGAATGCTAGGAGGAAGAGATAAAGAAGTGAATCATTAAGGAGCCGCTGACTGACCTCGCGCAGTCTTGACGCAGAGCGGCTTTCTTGAGTTCAGACCGAACAGTGAGCAGGTGGTGCAGGTGTTGGAACAGCTGTGTGCGAGGCTGGGTAAAATGCACGCCAAGAAGATGGTTCATCTGCACCTCAAGGGCAATATGATGGTGTTGCAGGGAGGCACAGGCGCTCTTAATGTGCACACAATTAGCGTGAGCCTCGCCGCCCTTCCTGACTAGAGCAAGCACTTCCGAAAGGTGGAAATGAACAAAAAATAACACGTAGGCGGCCAGACGCAGCCCCGTCTCCTAGCTGTCATGATACAGATGCTGGCCGAGGATCCAAACACACACACACACCAACAGTAAAACAACACCAGGGGAAGAACAACAAGATGACAGCCAGGCATGACGGGATACAACCATAAATAACAGAGAGAGAGAGAGAGAGAGAGAGAGAGAGAGAGAGAGAGAGAGAGAGAGAGAGAGAGAGAGAGAGAGAGAGAGAGAGAGAGAGAGAGAGAGAGAGAGAGAGAGAGTGTGTAAAAACAGTAATTTGAATGGTACAAGACACACACACACACACACACACACACACACACACACACACACACACATACTGACACACGCCACTCCACGCAGCAGCTACACAAAAAAAGCGTGAAGGCGGCGGCGTGATCCCAGCTTTGTGCGGCGCCGGGCTATACGTCAGCGTCAAGTAAGGCGGGGGTGGTGGAGGTGGACGGGGAGGAAGAGGGCGGAGTGTGCGGGGGATGTTCCTCTTCCCCACCTCCTCCTCCTACTGGCCGCCCGCCCTCCTCGCATTATCATCCACATAATAGTGTCGCTTCCTCCCCGATGCAGTGGGTGTTTTTTTACGCCTTTGTCTCGGTGACTCCTCGAGGCAGATTGATGAGAGGGATTCTAGACAACTTACGGAACATTACACGCGACCCTCCCTCCCTCCCTCCCTCCCTCCCTCCCTCACCTCACTCCCTCCCTCTTTCTGTGCCCCCAACGGTTGGCAGCTTCATGATAATGATAATAATGATACAGAGTAATGTGTTCTCGTGTTTAACATTACGGTATTGGTATTCTGGTTAGGTTACGCTGAGTGCTTGATGTGTGGTGGTGGTGGTGGTGGTGGTGGTGGTGGTGGTGGTAATGGTGGAAATGGTGGGAGTTAGTTTATAAAAATAAGTTTTCTATGGTGGTTCTTAAAGATAGTCAGTCTAACATGAGGGATTTATCACTCTGACCTCACGTGACCCTCAATCCATCAATTCTTCTCTCTTTCATTCATTCTCTCAGTCATTCGCTCTTTCATTCACTAAAACTCGCTCTGTCTTTCTCGCTGTGTCATTTTGTTTTCTCTCTCATTCCTTGCTTCCTGCCACTCCTCTTATCCACCCCCGTCTCTCTCTCTCTCTCTCTCTCTCTCTCTCTCTCTCTCTCTCTCTCTCTCTCTCTCTCTCTCTCTCTCTCTCTCTCCATCACCAGATTTCTCCCTACCCTCTCATCCTTTCCTTCCAGTCCGCCTCCCTGCTGCCCACGCCCACTCTTATACATTCTCCCTTCGTCCCTCTATACATTATTTTTATTGCATTTTTTGTCTTATACTCCGTGTCACACCATGAATTATGTCCGACACACTGCCGCCCGCCATCCATCTTGCCCTAAGTTTTATGGCACAATATTTTTCCAGTTATTACCACCTCAGTCTTACGTCCTGTGATATTTCCTACCTCCTGTCAGCGCTCTCCTCTTCATCCTACCTCCTCCTCCTCCTCCTCCTCCTCTTCCTATTCTACCTCTTCTTTCTTCTTCTATATTCATCTTGTCTATATTTTCCTTTCTTTCTCTTATAATCCTGTTATCCTCCCCTTCATCCTACGGTTTTTTCTTCCTCCTCCTCCTCCTCCTTCTCTTCCTCCTCCCCTCCTCCGCTTTATCCTTTTCCTATATTCATCGTCTCATTCTATTTCTCTTTTTTTCTTCCATAATCTTATTTTACTTTGTTATTCAGTCTCTCAAAACTTTCTCATTGTCGTGTATTTTTTTTATTTGTCATTTATTTTCCTTCGTAGGGTTCACTTTGTTGCCCCGACACTTTTGTTATGTTCTTTTGGGTTTTTCAAAAATCTTGCATTTTTTCTGGGTCATTGTGTGAGTCTCTCTACATAAGTATTTTGTTAGCCGTGCTCTTCACAAAATTGAAGATATTGTTTTTCGTCTCTCTCTCTCTCTCTCTCTCTCTCTCTCTCTCTCTCTCTCTCTCTCTCTCTCTCTCTCTCTCTCTCTCTCTCTCTCTCTCTCTCTCTCTCTCTCTCTCTCTCTCTCTTCAAAGCGAAATGATTGCAACATATGTCACACTTACGAACAGAATGGGTAAAACAGAAAAAAAAAAGAAAAAAAAAAAGGCAAACGTAATGGCAAAATACACCAATTAATAAGAAGAAAATTGCTTCACTAAGAACATGCACGCAATCTGAAACATTGAAATGTGTACTGTACGTTACTTGTCTGAAAATGACTGTGTGAGGCGGTGGATGTTTTCACTGCGGTAATTGGTGGTTAGGTCTCTCCAGATCCTCATACTCTCTTCGTACGGTATGTGGCTTTCACTGATATCACGTTCAGAAGGTTTACGTGTCCACTGAATAAAAATATTACCCTTCCTTCTTACTATGACGCGCGCTCTCGTTTCCCTACACGGGTACGGGGCACGGGGCACAGCAGTAGTGCGGTGGGCGATGTGCTGAAAGTCTACGGTGTCTGGCTTCCGCGTTTCATTACCGCGCCTCCGACAAGGAGGTCGAGGTGCCTCTGCTTGACTCACACCGCCAAAGTTGATGAGTTTTTAAATTAAGTTGCTCATCCTCAAGGTTATTTCTGAGCAGGAACTGAAAGGAGTAAGGAGATTATATATATATATATATATATATATATATATATATATATATATATATATATATATATATATATATATATATATATATATATATATATATATATATATATCGTTGCTCGTTTTATACAGCAAGGAAACGCGCGCGCACACACATACACACACACACACACACACACACACACACACACACACACACACACACACACACACACACACACACACACACAAAGTTCACCTCTATCCATCAGCAAAATCCATTGCTTTGTCTTGTTCCCTGAAGCTATATTGAGTTATATTCCTGATTTATTGAAAACTGTGGATGTTATTTTTCCGAGAGTCGGCAACTGAGTGGTATTATGGTTGACTTAGCTCCATGTGCCAATAAATTAATATATTTTATACATATATTTCCGAGCGGAGAGTCAAACAACCAACTCAAAATCGTGTGTAATTTTATCCAGGCTAAACTTTGATAACCGTAAAACTAAAGAACCTGAAATATTCATGGCCATAATACCATTGGCCGCCCCGCGCACGCCGTAAAAAGCATCAAAGCCGTAAACTAACAAATATCATGTATGCTTCTCAATCCCATTTATCTGCCACAAAATAAAACGCCAACATTTGGAAATTGAGTTACGCATAACCATTTCATATATAAAAGAGAAGCCAGCTACCAAATCGAGTTTTTTAGGGCCAGACGCATGTTTTTCAAATCAAAGCGGAGAGTGGAGCGGAAACCCTCCCTCTCCCCTCCTTCCTCCCCTCTATCTCTCCTCGCCGTCCCCCGCCCCCCACGCCCGCCTCACCATCAAAGTGGGCGGGGGACGCGGGGAAAATTAACAATCAGAGCTTACAGACGCGCCCCCCACGCCTGATTTGACCGCGAAATTTGTTTTCCGAGACATTTTTGTCGAGGCGGGCCAGCAGTGCCGCCGCGATGCCCCGCGGGCGTGTGGAGGGAGTGAAGGGAGGCAAGGAGAGAGGCGACGAGGAAGCAGAGTATAAGAAAAAGAAAATGGAAAGAAATATTAGAACAGTTCAGATGAAAAACAGCTGAATAACAACACCAAGGCAACATCATCACAACTACGAACACACACACACACACACACACACACACACACACACACACACACACACACACACACACACACACACACCAAAGATTGGTGCACCAAACACACACACATACAAACACACACACACACGTGAAAGTGACATGGGCACAGTCTCATAGGGCGCCTCCTCCTAAGTGTCTGAGATCAGCATCGCGTTGCCCTCTGACCTGTCTGTGTCAGTGTGAGCTGAGAGTAAGCCTGGAGCGTCGAGCCGGCGATTTTAGTCAAAATATTGAACTTTATAACGCCTAAGAGAGAGAGAGAGAGAGAGAGAGAGAGAGAGAGAGAGAGAGAGAGAGAGAGAGAGAGAGAGAGAGAGAGAGAGAGAGAGAGAGAGAGAGAGAGAGAGAGAGAGAAGTTAGATCAGAGAGGAAAGATGCAAAGCAAGCTTTGTAGCACAGACTTCGTAGAGCTTCAGCAGGAGGAGCAGCGACAGCAGCTCAGGAGGAAGAGGAGGAGCGAGGGAGAAGGGCTGCTCCTCCCCCTCCGCCGTCATCAAGTGGTCCGCTAACACAATTACCGAGTAATGAACCTGGCCCGCTGCCTCCACCCCGCTCTTCTCCCCACCCCTCCATTCCCGCCCCTCCCTCCCTCCATCTCAACCTCTACCTTCATCCCTCTATCTCCCTCTCAATCTCTCCAACCCTTATAATTGACGCTCAAAATGGGAACCAAGAAGGGAAGGAATAGTAGGAGGACGAGAAAGGAAGTAGTTACATAGAGACTCATCCTGAAGAAGATAACAAAGACACTGATGCGTTGAGGGTCACGTGAACAAAATAATGACAATAGAACGAAGCCCAGTCCCCTGCCCATTACTATACCGTCACAACCACTCACCTATCCCAGCCCCTCAACGCACCATTCACACTACACAACCTTCACAACAGCATCCTCCCTCCACCACAACCCTACATTTCACCGTCATTATTACTAAAAACCTACACCCGTCACCACAATGCATCAGTGATTCTCTCGCACCACACTACCACCACCACTACTATCATCACCACCACCACAACATTGGTCTTAGTTATAGTTATTCATAAACACCACCACACAGCATCACACCCTTATAGGCATCACCTATCATACCCATTACTACCGTCTCACAGTCACACATTTATAGACGCCACCAATCACTTCTTTAATAAGGAGTACAACTGTATATTTCTCATCACCATAAATCACTACAACATTCTTCCCACCCCTAAATATTCACACACACACACACACACACACACACCTGACCACAAACTAACCATCTCCCCACCCTCCCGCCTCTCCTCACGTTCTTCCGGCACTTCTCATAATGTTAACTCCTACATTATAATCTGAAGAGAGAATGAGAGAGTCTTTACACGCCGCACGCCATCTAGATAAGCTGAGTCGGGGAG
Organism: Scylla paramamosain; assembly: GCF_035594125.1. Lineage (NCBI taxonomy): Eukaryota > Metazoa > Arthropoda > Malacostraca > Decapoda > Portunidae > Scylla > Scylla paramamosain. The sequence goes on along the minus strand of NC_087158.1, from coordinate 30,754,584 downwards.
GGGCGGAAGGAGGGGAGGAGGAGGAGGAGGAGAGAGGCGCTCAGCAAACAAGGGCCGAGTGGCGATAAGGTGCTCTCGTGGAGGGGCCCGAGTGCCACTCTGAATAGTCACAATAACGAGTGGAGTGTGTCAGGACGCTCGACACCGCCTCCCCCTCCCTCTCTCCCTGCATGTTATGAGTACTCTCCGTCGCCGCCCGCCCAAAACACACACACACACACACACACACACACACACACACACACACACACACACACACACACAGAGCAACACTCTCTCTCGCAGGTAATTAAAGAGGGTTTAATGATCGTGTTCCCTTCTGCAGCGGCCGCCGAGAGAGCCGCGGTGGCTGCCTCAAGTTACGAGCAGGGCGGCCGCCAGTACCCTCGTTAGCCGCGCCGGGATGAGCGCAGCCACTAAACTGATTTTGTATTCTGCATCGCCCTGCCTTTCTGATTTATGTGGCGGCTTTAACTGAGTATTTTTCGCTCTGCTTTAATTCAAGTTCTTGGCGGAAATGTGTTCAAGAGTAAAGAATATTAGAGTGTTAATGTCAAGTATTGTCAAACCAGCAGCGTCTACCGTGTCTCCTACGTTGTTTTTATCGTATCGTTATCTAAGGGGTCCAGAACACATACAACAACACGTTCTCAGAAAAAAAAAGTGTGTTTATGTATTAAAAAGTAAAGATAACTCGAGTATTCAAGTATTAACTAGCAGCTACCATTACGTCCGCTATCCTTGTTTCTGTCTTAGCATTGTCCAGGGCGTGCAAAACACACTCATTACTTAACAAAGATCAAACATATGTATAAGCAGAAAAGAAACATAATTAAGACACAATCCTAATCACCACAGCCTCACCACATTCTCAGCCACAAAACGCACCACTGCATCACCTGAACCACCACATGCGCGTCATCACCAACCAACTCTGTCTTCACTCACCACACCACCACAATCCCTCAGGCATCACAGTCACCACATCAAACCACACCTAAAAGATTCTGAACACCAATATGCCATCACGAGAGAGAGAGAGAGAGAGAGAGAGAGAGAGAGAGAGAGAGAGAGAGAGAGAGAGAGAGAGAGAGAGAGAGAGAGAGAGAGAGAGAGAGACGTAACGAGTTAATCCGGACTACTTACACTCATATGAAGCAACTGAGAACAATGTATAGTAGTAGTATTCTCTCTCTCTCTCTCTCTCTCTCTCTCTCTCTCTCTCCACCCCAACTTTATCTGCCACTTTGTATTCATGGTTCCTTGAATTGCATTTTAATGTCGACCGTTTGCTTCTGTTACGAGTGGGACGGCGACCCTGGAATACAGGATGGCGGCCGGAAGCGAGGAGGGAAGGCCGCTTTGTCAGCCTCCAAACGCGGTACAGCCTTGGAGGGCGAGAAGTGTGGCGGGGTGTGGCGGACTGAGGGAGTAGGTGTGGAAGGGGAGGAATGGGTGTGGCGGAGTGATAGAAGGAGGGACAGACAGAGAGGAGAGGGGAGTCAGTGTGAGAGGGTAAGGGTATAGCGTGACGGGCCGTGACGGTGTGTGGAGGAGTGTGACGGGATGTAGCGGCGTGTATCGGAGGGGAAAGGTGCGTACTCATAAGGAATTGGTTAGGGAGAAGTGTGTGTGTGTGTGTGTGTGTGTGTGTGTGTGTGTGTGTGTGTGTGTGTGTGTGTGTGTGTGTGTGTGTGTGTGTGTGTGTGTGTGTGTGTGTGTGTGTGTGTGTGTGTGTGTGTGTGAGAGAATGAGGGTGTACATAGGATGTGTACAAGGGTGAATCTAAGTGTGAAGACGTAGGGGTGGCTGTGTGTGTGTGTGTGTGTGTGTGTGTGTGTGTGTGTGTGTTTGAAGAGAACAGCAGAAAGTCGAAGGCACAGAACGAGGAGAGAGAGAGAGAGAGAGAGAGAGAGAGAGAGAGAGAGAGAGAGAGAGAGAGAGAGAGAGAGAGAGAGAGAGAGAGAGAGAGAGAGAGAGAGAGAGAGAGAGAGAAAGCAGGAAGAGGAACGAAATGAGAACAGGCGAGGATGTAGGAAAGGAGGATGACGGAAGATACGGTGTAGGAAGCTTGCCAAGAGTGTAGAGAGGAAGAGGAGGAGGAGGAGGAGGAGGAGGAGAGAGGGAGGAAGATCTAGCCCCGCCTCTACACTGATCTCTCTCTAAGGAGCAACTCTAACTTAGCCAACGAGCCACAACTGGAGGCCCCACTGACTCACAAACCTGCTCGCCTCTCCCTCACATCCCCCTCATCACCTTCCCATCACCACGTTCGCCCCTCGCCAACCAGGGTGAGGGGAAAGGCAGGAAAGGGGAAGGAGACTTTAGCAGTATTGGGTGCATCACTGCTATCGTGTTCAAGGGGTAGAAAATGAGGGGAGAGGGAAGGGAAGGGGAAGGAAGAGTAGTGTTGGAAGAGGGGAAGGAGGAAAGGCAGACCTGAGGAACAGTTGAAATTGTGAAAATCTAATTCGTCTCTCAGTTCTCTCTCTCTCTCTCTCTCTCTCTCTCTCTCTCTCTCTCTCTCTCTCTCTCTCTCTCTCTCTCTCTCTTTTTCATGTCTTTTTTCTTCGTCTAACTTTCCTTCCTAGTTATCATTGTTTGCTTCTTCCCCTTTCTACTCCTTCTCTTTACTGTTTATTCTTCTTCTGTTTCCTCCTTGTCCCATCCAACTCCTCTTCCTCTTCCTCCTCCTCTGCCTCTTCCTCTTCCTCCCTTCCTCGGATACACCCCGAATACAAACGATCTCATTGTCCGGTTATGCTTATGGAGGTGGTGGTGGTGGTGGTGGTGGTGGTGGTGGCGACGCCGGTGTTGGCTTGGTGATCGTGGTGGTAGGTGGTGGTGATGGTGGTGGTAGTAATGATGGTGGTGGTGGTTGTGATGATAAGAAAAGCGTGGTATGATAATGATGAAGGTTATTTGGTGCATCTTATGTGATAATTGTAGTAGTAGTAGTAGTAGTAGTAGTAGCAGTGAAAGACTCTTGGTATCCTAACTTCTTGTTGTTTTGTAGTTATCATAGTGGCAGTGATGATGGTAGCTGCGGTGGTAGTGATGATGGCAGGGCAGTAGTAGCAACACGAGCAGCAGTAATGGTGGCAACAGAGTAAAAGGCTCCTGGGGTACTAAATTTTTGCTTAATAGACCATATTCCGGCAGCAGGTGGTGAAGGGTTCATGCTCCGCCCCTCCCTGCCTCCCCTCCTTCCCTCACCCCTTATCCTTCATTTCTCATATATTAAGTTCCCTTCCCTCTCACTCCCCTCTTTCTTCATCTCCTTACCCTCCCATAGGCCTCCCACTCCCCTTCCCTCTCCTCCTCCTTTCTCTCTCATAGGCCTCCCAAAATCCTCAACTAGCCTAGTAATCAATTCATTTCCGGCGTCACTCTCACACACATTAAAGAGAAAGACATGGAGAAAGAGTGACAAGTAATGTTAAATATGAATAGATTCTCCTCTCTCTCTCTCTCTCTCTCTCTCTCTCTCTCTCTCTCATCACCACCACCACCACTACCACAACAACCAGCAGATGACATCACCACACCACGACACGAGACAAAACCAAAGCCAGACCATTAGGCCGTGAATATAAACACATCACGCCATGAATCACGGCCATTACGTCAAAGAACAAGCCCATTACGCCGGCGGACAAGACAATTAAGCGACGAGAGCTAACACACACACACACACACACACACTCACACACTCACACACATCACACACACACACACACACACACACACACACTCACGCAGAGAGAGAGAGAGAGAGAGAGAGAGAGAGAGAGAGAGAGAGAGAGAGAGAGAGACAGAGAGAGAGACAGAGAGAGAGACAGAGAGAGAGAGAGAGAGAGAGAGAGAGAGAGAGAGAGAGAGAGAGAGAGAGAGAGAGAGAGAGAGAGAGAGAGAGAGAGAGAGAGAGAGAGAGAGAGAGAGAGAGAGAGAGAGAGAGAGAGAGAGAGAGAGAGAGAGAGAGAGAGAGAGAGAGAGAGAGAGAGAGAGTCTGGGAGGGAGGTAGGGAGGCAGAAGGGGCAAGCCACTCAACACTGTGTTAAGTTTTGATAACCTCACAATTGAAGGGCGGCCCGCCACCCCATCAGAGCCAGTTGCTACAAGGACCCTTCACGCCGCGGTGCTGGAGGACCCTTCAGGAGGAGGGAAGTGTAGCGGAGGAGTCAGCGCCGAAGTGAAGGGGTGGGGGAGGAGGAGGAGGAGGAGGAGGAGGAGGAGACAGCTATTAGCATGTAGATTGTGTATTTAAAGGACAACGTGGTTTCTCCGTGTCTATTCTCTGACTGACTACACAAGTGGCGAGTCTCTCTCTCTCTCTCTCTCTCTCTCTCTCTGTGTGTGTGTGTGTGTGTGTGTGTGTGTGTGTGTGTGTGTGTGTGTGTGTGTGTGTGTGTGTGTGTGTGTGTGTGTGTGTGTGTGTGTGTGTGTGTGTGTGTGTGTGTGTGTGTGTGTGTGTGTGTGTGTGTGTGTATCATGTCTATGTGTTAGCTTAAATTACAGCCTACTTAACTCACACATGAAGCCTATCACTGTGACATTCCAAATGCCAGTAGCATCAACGCATCACCGTCACCAAAGTACTCACCGTCCCATCCATGACATCATCAATCACCATCAATATCTATCATAAAGTTCTACTCTGTACATATCACAACTGCCCCATTCACCACCACCACCGCCATCACCACGTTCATCTGCAGGCTGCCAGCTGAGTCGGCGCCCTTCGCCCCTTTCTTTCTTCCATCCTTCTTGCTCATTTAAGCCTCCATCCCTCCCCGCTCTAGCGCATGGAGAGGGAAGGCAGGGAAGGACAGAAGGGGGAAGAAACCGGGAGGTAGGGGGAGGGTAGCGAGCAGCTAGAGAGGGAGGAATGAGGGGAAGTGGGGAGGGGGGGCTTCGTTGCGCGGGATCCTCGTCTTGTCTTCGTCATCATATTTTTTCTTTACTCCATCGTCGTGGTATTTCCATTTTCTTCGAAATCTCCGTGCTCCAGATTTTCACCGCAGCCTCACTTTCTTCATGACGCTCATTTCTACATTTTTATTTTATCTATTTATTTATTTTAGCAGTTTTTTTTTTATGCATACTTATGATTTCGCTATCCATGTTATATTAGGAAATATGGAATGACCGTGTTATTTTCTCTTTACTTTCACACATTTTTCATTTCCGATTTTAAATTATCAGTGATTTACTTCATAACTTTATATTTCATTATTATCCTCTTCCTCTTTCTCCTCCTCATCTTAACTTACATCCTTGCAGCGTCGCGAGATTTCGTTGTTCCAGCACTTTAAATTACATCAAGCAATCAATTAATCAACTTTCTCCCCCTAAACTATTCCCTCACGTGCCAGTCTTCGCCACGCTCTAAGTCACGCCTTTCTCTCTCTCTCGCCCCACGCAGGACTCTTCTCCCCTTCAGACAACAATAACGAGGTGACGAGCGACGGTAACAGCGAACACAACTCCAGCACCGACGAGGACTCCCAGCTGCGCCTCCGCCTGAAGCGCAAACTCCAGAGAAACAGAACCTCCTTTACCAATGAGCAGATAGACGCCCTGGAGAAAGGTGAGGATGACATGGGCACTGAGGGACGGGATGGGAAGGGAGGAGAGAAGGTGATGGGGGAGCGGATGTGTAGATGTGTTCATGGGTGTGTTAAGATGAAGGATAGGTGTGAGGGAGAGAATACTCAATACACTGTAAGGAAGAACAGATTTCAATAGATATGTTAGTCTAAAACGATGACATCCATGTATTACTACTAGTGTGTTGGGAGAACGAGATGAGATAGACAGAATATGATTGACAGTACAGAACGGGATAGATAAAGATTATGGAATATGCAAGAAATATGCTTTCAGAGAGTGTCACAGCAAAGAGAATAGACGCTGGAGATGTTTAAAAGCGCTAAGACTGAACTGCAGGATAGGTGACGATTATTTTGCCAGGATAATGGGATAAAATAAAAGGGCAGTCAAGAAAGAAAGTGACCAGAAAGAAAATGGTAGAGACGGCGAGAGCTAGATGTAAGAGAGCTAGAAATAAGAATAGCAGTGGCACACAGAAGACCGAAGAGATGATAGTTAGGATACCAGTCAGGATAATAATGGGATGAAATGCGCTACTTTGAAGATAAAGAGATACTGCATAAGAAAACTATGGAGTGCGCAGTGAAGTAGCAGCACCAAGCCGAAGGGAAAATGTGACTGGCATGAATGTGGGAGGAGGAGGAGCTGATGCAAAGGGTAATGAGCACAAAGGAAGGGAAATCTGATATTCTAGCAGCGAAATACAAAGCTGGAAGCGCGGGAAGGGAGGCGAGTGAGAATATCCTAAAGAGCGGAGGTGAAGGGCGAGTGAGGGTCAGAGGAGCTGAGGGGAAGAAAAAAGATGATGGAAATAAGAATAGTAGTTACAGGTGAAAATAGACGGAGAAACAAGACGAGGAGGCTGTGAGGAGGAGCAAGGGGAAGAGACTGTCAAAGGGGAAGTGGGAAAGGGGTTCTTATGAAGGGAAGGACAGAGAGAAGAGGCTGGCAGGCTGTGAGGGGTGAGAGGGAGGGCGGCGAGGCTGTGAGAGCTGAGAGGGTAAGAGGACAGATGGCTGCTGGTGAGATGCAACGTTAGTGAAGGAATTAGTACAGCAGAGAGGGAAAGAGGGGAGAGCGGAGGGACGAGGAGAGAGAGAGTGAGGGAGAGAGCAAGACTGAGAACTGAATGCGAGAGTATCAGAGTAAGGAACAGGGATGAAACATAGAAAACTGATGTAAAACAGAAGAAAATAGGAAGTTTATTAGAAAAGGGATTATAATAAGAACCAAACTAGCCGTAATAGATGATATAAAGTAAAAAAAAATCCATTAAGTAGATATTGAGTTTAAAATTACTGCAAGAATTAATCAAATAACGAAAAAATGTGAAATAGCAGACACATACCAGTACAAAACACAAAAACAACACCGTAACACAAGATAAATAACACACCAAAAACACCACCATACTGCCATCACTAACACCAAAGGACACAGTATCAACATCACGTACCCAACACCACTACCATACGCACACCACCATCACTGTCACCACCCACGCCTTACGGTCGCCTCCTCCCCCACTGGTGGCTCCGTGGCAGAGTTTGAGAGGACCCACTACCCTGATGTGTTTGCCCGCGAGCGACTGGCTGAGAAGATCGGCCTCCCGGAAGCCAGGATACAGGTAGGGGCTAGGGGAAGAATGTTAGCCAGCCTGGGAGTTATGCATGTGTGTGTGTGTGTGTGTGTGTGTGTGTGTGTGTGTGTGTGTGTGTGTGTGTGTGTGTGTGTGTGTGTGTGTGTGTGTGTGTGTGTGTGTGTGTGTGTGTGTGTGTGTGTGTGTGTGTGTGTGTGTGTGTGTGTGTGTGTTCTATCTTTTTTTTTTTAAATGAGCTTTTGGTAAGCTATGTATTACGATTATACATAAACAAATATGCATGTTGCTTTTGTTTAGAATATAGTGAACAGAGAGAGAGAGAGAGAGAGAGAGAGAGAGAGAGAGAGAGAGAGAGAGAGAGAGAGAGAGAGAGAGAGAGAGAGAGAGAGAGAGAGAGAGAGAGAGAGAGAGAGAGAGAGAGAGAGAGAGAGAGAGAGAGAGAGAGAGAGAGAGAGAGAGAGAGAGAGAGAGCGTGTGCGGGCATGGTAAGGGCGTGCATGGCGAGGGCGCGGCCGCCGGCCTGAAGCTGCATCAACGGGGTTCTCTACTCTACTGTCGGTGCAGGTTTGGTTCAGCAACCGGCGGGCCAAGTGGCGGCGGGAGGAGAAGCTTCGCAACCAGCGACGCAGCGTGGACCAGGTAGGCGTGGGCGTGGGCGTGGGTATGGCTAACAGTGCCGCCGCTGCCGCAGCCTCCAGACTGCCCCTTCAGTCCGGCTTCAACTCCATGTACCCGTCCATCCCGCAGCCCATCGGCACCATGGCAGACTCCTACAGGTAAGCCTAACACTTGCCCTTCGGTACCTGGTATTTTAATGATCCAAATCTTATCATTTTAATGATCCAAATCTTTTATTTCACTCTGTCCTGTCTTGATTGTTCTTTTCTTTTTTTCTTTCTCTTTTCTTAGATTTCACTGCAGTTCTCCTTTTCAAATTCTGTCTTAATAACTGAAATTCTGCCATTCTCTACCTTCCCCCCTTTCTTCACACTGACCTGCCCCTTACGATTTTTCTCCTCTCTTTTCTTGGCTTTCATAATTTTGACCCGTCTTCCTTTCTCTTCCCTTTATTATTTTTGCCTTCATATCGCCTATAGCATGATTAAACATCCAGTATTTATTTCCTGCCTATTCCTTTTTCGTTCATTCCAATTCAGTATTATTCCTTTATCTATTCCTTTCCTCCGTCATCACAAGTTCCTTCATTCTCTTTCCTTATTCCCTTCTTTGCAAACTTTGTCCGTTTCCTCTCTCTCCCTCTCTTTCGTTCCTTCACTTGCCCTTTCCCTCCTCTCCCTTCCTTTAACGTATTTCCTCTTATCTTCCCATCTAATTGTTTTCCATCTTTCCTTCCTTCTTCAATATCCCTTTTTTTTAGCTTATCCATCTCATTTTCCTCCCTCCCCACACTCACAACATTTAGTGGCTTAGTTATTCACTACAGAAATATCCATACATTTTTTTTTTCTGTCTCTAAATCTTATACATCTCTTCTCTTATCAAGCAACAGTATATATAATGCAGCCTCTTAATCTACTTCATGTCCTAAATTTGCCACAGCTTTATGTCCTAAATTTGCCACAAAGTCTACGTCCATAATGATGTTAGTATATATTGCAAACATAGAACATCCTAACTTCCTCTCTCTATTTTTTATAATTAACTTTCTCCTCCTCCTCCTCCGAGTCTTTTCCTTCTTCCTTCCTCTTCCTCTCCCTCCTCTCTGTCCTGGTTTTCGTCTTGTTGTTGTTCCTCCTCCTCCTCCTCCTCCTCCTCCTCCGAGTCTTTTCCTTCTTCCTTCCTCTTCCTCTCCCTCCTCTCCGTCCTGGTTTTCGTCTTGTTGTTGTTCCTCCTCCTCCTCTTCCTCGCTACAAAGTTAAAAATACAGGTAAACTTTTAACGTAATCACGAGTCGAGAGAATACAAAAAAAGTAAAAATCCGTGCGTAAAAGGCATCGAAATTACGTCAAAGATAAAGCAGAAAAAAATAATCAATGACGAGAGAGAGAGAGAGAGAGAGAGAGAGAGAGAGAGAGAGAGAGAGAGAGAGAGAGAGAGAGAGAGAGAGAGAGAGAGAGAGAGAGAGAGAGACACGGGGGCAGGGCAGGCAGGCAGTAGCATTGTCTGACTTTGATCTTTTCTGTGACTACTAATTAAGCGAAACATCAGAGTGCGCCAGCTCAAGTGATGGCCATTTATCGCGTTAATTAACTATATCAGAGTTGCTTAGCGGGAGGGCGGGCGCGGGGAGGGAGGGAGAGGAAGAGAGAGAGAAAGAGAGAGAAAGAGAGAGAAAGAGAGAGGGGGGTGGATGATGGGAAAAGAGAAAGAGCGTGAGTGAGAGCAGCAGTGGGAGTAGGAAAGGAGAAAAAGAGAGGGAGAGGCCTGTTGGGGATCACACAGGCCGCCCTCTCTTCACCTTTCCATCCCAGGCCTATACTGAGCCTCCTCCACTCCCACACTCACCACTGAGAGCTGGAGTGACTCTTTGCTCAGCCTCTCTCTCTCTCTCTCTCTGTGTGTGTGTGTGTGTGTGTGTGTGTGTGTGTGTGTGTGTGTGTGTGTGTGTGTGTGTGTGTGTGTGTGTGTGTGTGTGTGTGTGTGTGTGTGTGTGTGTGTGTGCGCGCGCGCGCGTTTCACCATGATACCTAAAGTTTTCTTCTTCCCCTTACTCGACTTTCTTCGTCACGTTTACTCGCTCTAAGTCGCGTGTTACCGTGGAGTCGCTTACCCGGGACAGCGTCATCTGTGCACGAGAGTCAACATTACTTTCGCCACTGTACCTAACGCGGCACTTGAAGCAGAAAATTATAGCAACCCAGTGACTCCCACACTCATCATGGGATAAATACGACAACTGACATACGGCGAAGAATTCACAAAACTGCAATGTAAACACACTAAACTGCATGCAGATGTACGACAACGCGTCGTTCGTTACGGCGCCAATCGGACCTTTAACGACCAGACGGAGGGCGAGGGGAGTTGACAACTTTCAATCACCCTCTTCAACATTGTCTTCCTCCGTTTAGTACTCGTGCCCCCTCCCATTCCCTTCACTTCCGTAGAACAAACGGCAACAGTTGTCATCACTCTCAAGTTGCAGGGCTGCCAACCACTCCGGGCCCTCCGCCCTTTCAAACCCTCATCTTTATTTTTATTCCTTTTGCATTTTTCCGCCGTGGAATTTCAGCGATCTCGAATTATTCTGCGCTCAATAAAAAATATTAATTCGTAAGCTTTGACTTTAATTGCACCGAAAACTCGACAAGGGACGGGTAATGGTGGAGACAGCGAGAGGAAGAAGGGATGGAGGGAGGGAGGGAGAGGCAGCCACACTCCCGCCCAGACATCCAGCCTGATGCTCGCCGATACCAGCACTGATGACCAGGATAATTATGTCCCAGCCCGCCACTCACACATATGTCACCCTCCACGCCCCGCTCGACAAGGCTGCACCACCTAACTTGCCCTGGACTGAGTCAGCTGCGACCAGGCATCCAACGCATTCAATAATTACGTACTGGAAAAAAGTGTAGTGTGGTATGGTAGACACTGAACATGTAATGTGGAGGAATCAGACAATAAGCAAGGCCTCAAAACAAGTGTAGATAATACCAGCCTGGCCATTGGTGTGTACTCATCAACAAAACACACCAGCTACGGTTTGCGATATATATTCTTAATCATTACTTACTTACCTAAGGGGACGGCCACACTGAACGCGATCTGCTGGGAGGATAGAGGGTAGAGGGTAGCCTAGCTGGTATGAGGCAACAAAGAACATACAGTAAATCAAGTAACAACTAGATCAGACGCCCGAATGCTCAGCTGATGGAGGATACAGTCTCTTTTTTGGTGTTCATAATCCAGATATAAATGATGTTCTCTCGTCTCGTCGGTAGAATGCACTGAGCAGACCCGCATCATACACGCATTGTGGCCGCCTTAGATGAGCAAGAAGGGAGACAGAAAACAGAAGCCAGGACTTGAAAAGAGACAGGAAGAGAAAACAGAAGGAAGACGAGAGATGTGAAAGATGGGAGGCAGAAGAAAGCAAGAATATTAAGATTACAAAAGAGACAGAAGACGAGACGTACGAATAAAAAGGAAATAGTGAGAGAGAGAGAGAGAGAGAGAGAGAGAGAGAGAGAGAGAGAGAGAGAGAGAGAGAGAGAGAGAGAGAGAGAGAGAGAGAGAGAGAGAGAGAGAGAGAGAGAGAGAGAAACTTAGATGAAAGGGAGGAAGGTACGGGAGGGAGAGGGAGAGGGAAGGGGTACAACATGCAATTAGCTACACGTGGCAGGTAAATGGCAACGATATTGGAGTGGGGTGATATTATGGCACGATATTTCACGGGATAACATCGAAGTGGTGGCGATAATGTCATGCTGTGTATTAACGGTGACAGATGACGCTGCGAGATGACGAAGGTGGCGACGCTTGGGAGGGGGAAAGAGGAATGGGAGGATGAAAGGAGATGGAGAGGAAGAGAGGGGAAAGGAGGGGAAGATAAGAGGGGAGGGTGGGGAGGAATGAAGAATGTTGGCGAGGATGAGTAAGGACTACGAGAGAGAGAGAGAGAGAGAGAGAGAGAGAGAGAGAGAGAGAGAGAGAGAGAGAGAGAGAGAGAGAGAGAGAGAGAGAGAGAGAGAGAGAGAGAGAGTAATCAAGGGTGATGGCTTGACTACTTTCCGTTAGCCTCTTCAGTGGAGGGTCTCTCTCTCTCTCTCTCTCTCTCTCTCTCTCTCTCTCTCTCTCTCTCTCTCTCTCTCTCTCTCTCTCACACACACACACACACAGTTTAGCATCACCCTCCCCATTAGACGTTAATAATCGTCAGGAATCATCGATCTCGGAAAAGAAAGGGAAGACAGGGAGGGGGGAGGAGGAGGAGGAGGAGGAGGAGGAGGAGGAGGAGGAGGAGGAGGAGTGGGAAGGGGAGAAAGAGAGGGGGAGGAACTCAAGGGAGCCAAAGGAAAAAAATAAAGGAAAGGAAGGGGATCCACACCATCTCCTCCTCCCCTCCTTGATTCCCCTCATCTCCCTCACAGTACTTCCTCTCCACACCACTTCAATACACTTGCCAAGATATTATTTTCTCCTTGCCTGTGGGAAAATGCTGTCCATTACGTAGTTGATACCAATAACAGGCTTAGGTATTAATAGAAATTATCCTTACTAAAATGAATGAATAGAAAATATATTAATATACATCGGTAGCAGATATAGATAAAAACGAATTCATACAATAAATAAGAGAAATAAATACAGATAAATATTCATACAGGAATGCGTACTGTACCTATGTATACGAGTATATGCACGAATATTGGTATACATAAGACATCGACACTCATAATACAATAGCAGATACATAAAAAGCATAATACAAACAAACAAATGGAAACGATAATAATCTCTTTATATTCTCTTGTTTCTCATTAAGCGCCTTTGTAAAATCTCCTTACTTCAAATGCAAGAGAATCTATGGTTAATCTCTTCCACAACCCATTACTCTACATCTCTCATTCCTCTCAGCAAACTGTCTTTCTCCGATGTACTCCTGCCCTTCCCTATCACCGCAAAGTCTTTCCATTTGTCTCATAACTAATACGCTCTTGTCGCTTTATTCCTTCTCCCTCTCTTTGCTCCTCCTCCTCCTCCTCCTCTCTCGGTCCCTCTCAGCCTGTCGACCCGCTAATACCTCACATTTGTTTAAGTGATCAGCTCGCATCAATATTAGCATTTGTTATGGGTGAGAGAGAGAGAGAGAGAGAGAGAGAGAGAGAGAGAGAGAGAGAGAGAGAGAGAGAGAGAGAGAGAGAGAGAGAGAGAGAGAGAGAGAGAGAGAGAGAGAGAGAGAGAGAGAGAGAGAGAGAGAGAGAGAATAATAATAATAATAATAATAATAATAATAATAATAATAATAATAATAATAATAATAGTAATAATAATAATAATAATAATAATAATAACAATAATAATAATACAGCGATATCACATGCGAAGCTCCGAAAAAAAAGAAGTAAACACAAACACATAAGCAAATAAACAAACAAATTAGTGTCAGATTCATCTCACATTAAAAATATACAAAAAATAGTAAAAAATTATAATAAAGCTGAATAAATACGCTTCCGAGCACACACACACACACACACACACACACACACACACACGACAATATAGTGAAGTGGCACGTGTGCAAACAATGACGTCAGAGGTCACGTGCGCCTCACAGAAGTAAGAGCGAGGCTCCACACACACACATTCCCTACGTGACTAAAGCAGTAAATTAAAGTAGAGATCGTGGGAAGGAGGTACTGGAGGGGCTGCGTCAGATGTTGCAAGAGGCTCTTGTCAGTCTTTGGAATGTGTGGTTTCTTCTCTCTGTTGTCTCTTCACTCTCACAAGCCTTGTTAAAGCAGATACATACAATCATGAAAACCCTTAATAACTCAGTAACTTCCACTAGTCCATCAAATAGTCACTAGCCTTTGTTAAACTACCACTAGAAACTTGAAAACTCTCCTAATGTCTTCACTACCATCCTCCCGCTGTTGCAGCTACGACCTGACAGGAGGAGTTGACACAGAGCGGTAGCAAGTGGAGAGAGACTGAATGTGTATATTATGTTCAGACGTAGACGTTAACTTCTCGCAGTCTTCCCCTGGCCGAGCTATATATAACTATTGACGACCCGCCACAGTCGCCGTCCCATAGGAGGTGATTGCATATTTACGCCAGAATGACGCGCCAAATTATAGTAATGACTTCTCGGCTCCACGGGTAATTTGGTCTTGCATAAACAACTCTGTGCTTCATTTTCCAAACCCGCCCGTCCCGCCCCGGCGTGGGTGCGGCGGTCACTCGCGGCGTCGCGGGAGGAGCCACACACCACTCTTGCTCCCGCCGCCGCCACAATCGCCTCCTCCACCAAGGGCAGCCGCCGCTCACCCGCGCGGAAGAACTTCATCACAAGTCACGTGACCCGGATTACGGGCGAGTGATTGGCCGGAGCGCCACTCCTCCGCCCCTTTATTGGCCGCGGGAATTATGCGCTTAGTCCTCGCTTCTTATTGGTTGAAGGCCGCCTAACGTTTGTTTATCTTGGCGACCTGTGTATTGAGACCTTCATCCCCTGGCCCTTAGTATTATTTTTTGTGCTGCTGAAAGGGGAGAGAGTGCGACTGAGGGCTTGGAAGGGGGATAAGGAACGCCTTTTGCTGCTTATTTCACGGGTCCCTCAGTGCGGCGGGGCGAGGCCGGGCTGGGAAAAGATGCGGAGAGTGACGAGCACGGCCAAGGCGCGGTGCTGGATAGGCTGGTTTGGGTTGGGCGGAGGAGGCTGGCAGGCTTAATCATCTCTTTCCGTATGACTGAAATAAATGATGTACATAGACACACACACACACACACACACACAGGGACGCGCGTGCGGAAGTGACCTGCTATAAATCACCCAGGTCGTTGTGGGTTAGAGGGCAAGTCTCCTTCCCCTCCAGGCTACTCAGCTCCTACCTCCCTCACACAAATCATCCTCGTTTTCCTTTTACTCCTCCTGATGTCCTGTTCTCCTGTTCTCTTCCCTAATACTGTTTCCCTTAGACTTGTTTTCCTGAGATGGCTTGTTTGTTCCGTTATTTTTTTTTCTCTCCGTTCTTTTCTTAACGTATCCTCCCTTCCTTCCTTTCCCTCATCTTTAATTAATTATTTACCATACTTCCCCTTCCTTTGCCTGACACGCCATCCTTTCTCCTATCCCCTTTCACTCCTACGCTCCAAGTACTTCAAAATAATTCACTGTCTCACTAAAGGTAGTATAGTATTTCAACGTATATTCTAAACTAATCTGTTATTTAATTCTATAACTTTTCTTAAAACGTGAATATTACATGGGGTGAAGATTTTCTTCAGTCTCCACCACACTAAAGTTCTTCCTTACACGAGGCGACAGAAAACGTAATACCCATTCTCTCTATTCCTTACGGTGGGTCTCACTATAGCTTCCCTCTCACTCCTAATAAGGCTCCCATTCACCACGCTGGCTATTTGTACGCTACTACAACACGTCACTCCTGTTTACTACAATTACTAGTTCTCTTCCCCCGATATTTCTTTTCGCACTAACCCGCCTTATTCCGCTCCTCTCGAGCTCTTTCAGTCAAGTCTGCATTCATTCCTGCAAGTAAAGCGATCAGCACTGACCAGCCTGACACTCGAGTGGCCTCCTTGTGAATGAGATCAATGTAAACCAGGCGTGTGAAGCACTGGGCAGGTGGCGGCGCGCGGCAGGCAGGAGGCCACGTGAACTGGTCTGTTAATGTACCGGCACAGTACCATGCCTGGATTTCATGTGTCCTAATCTCTCTCTCTCTCTCTCTCTCTCTCTCTCTCTCTCTCTCTCTCTCTCTCTCTCTCTCTCTGCCACAGCGCCTGACGGACGCGCCTCTCTTTCTCTCCCTGCAGCATGTCCGGCTCGCTTAGCTCCATGGGCGGCTCCTGTCTACAGCAGCGCGAAGCAGCGGCGGCCTCAGCCTACCCCTACATGTTCCACGACCCACTCTCCTCCCTGTCCTCCTCCTACCAGCGGTCCTCATCCCAGCTGGCCTCCTGCGGCAACGCGGCATCCCAGGTCGCCGTGTCCTCCTTCAATGCTGCCAGCCACGCGGCGGCCGCTTCCTATGCCGCCGCCGCCACCTCCTCTGCAGGAGGCACAGGTACAGGTGAGTCCAGTTCGTACCTCTTCCTCTTCTTTCCATACTTTCTCCTCTTCTTTGACTTGTCATTTCTATACTTCTATACTCCTCCACTTCTTTTTTTTTGTCTTGCTTTTCTTATCTTCCTTGTCTCTATTTTTTTCTTTCCACTGATCCGTCTATTTTATTTATTTATTTTTTTCCAAAAGACGGACTGATGGACAAAAAAAGACATAGACAAAACTGATTTACACATCCCCCATAGCACTCGCTACCATCAACACAGCCGCACGAACTCTCAACACACACACACACACACACACACACACACACACACACACACACACACACACACACACCAGTCCTCCCTTGCACATACCTCAGGCAGTGCTACATTACACAGAGCAGGTGCATCACGCTGAAATCCACACACCTCCACCCTTCTTGTGGCTCTCACCTCAACGCTCCCAGCACGTCACCGAGCCTTCCTCTACCTCACCACTCCTCATCCCACCTCCACCACCAAGCACCTCAGCCATTCTGCGGAAACCTGGCCCCATGTGTTTCTCGTCGTCGTCCTCCTCCTCCTCTTCCTCAATTTCCACCATCACCTTTCCCTGCCTGTCACCCTCTCATCCTGCCAACCTCACCCCCTTTCCCACGGTGGTTCATCACGGCACAGAGGACAGGGAGAAGGAAAAGAATGGGATGGGAAGGAAGAGGAGAAGGAAGAGGAGGAGGAGGAGGAGGAAAAGAGGAAGAGTAAGAAAATAAAAAACAAGAAAACTGGAATGAAGAAAGGAGAAAATGGTACCGAGGAGAGAAATTGATATGGAAGGCAAAAAAATGGAAGAGAAAGAAGGAAAAGGGAAGGTAGAGTGCTAATGGTAGTGAAGAAGAATAGGAGAAGGGAATAAATGAAGAAGAGGGTAATAGGAATGGAGATTAAAGCATGAAAAAAAAGAGAGAATGATGGCAAAGAGGAATGGTGATGGTGGAAGAGGGGAAGAGATAGGAGAGTTTGGGACGGATAATGGGAAGAAGGCAGAGTGGTACTGGTGGTGGAGTGGGAGAGGAGAGGAGAGGAGGGAGAGGGGGTGGGCGCTCCGTCACTCCCAGCTGGTTTCCGGGTGAGTGGCTGGCCAAACACACGGCGACTTGTACAATTAACAGCGAGACGCACACACGGTCGATGTTCCTGCCGCTGCTGCTGCTGCTCGCCCTTCCGGCTCTTCCCTGGCCTAAGTACTCTCTCACACTCCACGTTTGTCTGTCTGTCTGTGTGTTTGTATATTCGACAACACCGACAAACGAAGACGGTTTTAACTTTGTAACTATTATTTTGAATTACACTCACGCATGTGAGCAGCAGTGAACACCAATGCGTGACATGTGGTGTGTCGTGCATGTCCTTGTACATATGACACTTACCCTAACCTTTAGTCTCTATCGCACAATGACGCCCACAACACTCGTGGCTCTTTCTCCCAACATACGTGCAGTCTTGTCACCTCTTCCCCTAATGCCTCCCTTGATGTATAATTATCTTCGCTCCTACATGTAACCACCTCCTATCCCCACTGCCTTCCCTTACTTTCCTTCTGCTCCCCGCTGAAGCCCCTCTCTCTTATTCTCTCCCCACAGGCTTGATATCGGCAGGAGTGTCGGTGCCCGTGCAGATCCCCAGCCAGACCCCAGACCTGAGTGCTGCGAATTACTGGCCTCGGCTTCAGTGATGGTCTCTGATGTGCGAGACCGACCTCTCGGCCTCGCAGTACCCCTCGCAGGTCTACGCCGCCGCCACGCCTGTCGCCCCGGCTGCTGCCACCCCGCTCCCGCCTTGAAGGTGCGAGTGTCTTTCTAGTATTGCGGGGGAGGAACTGCCCACCGGACGCGGCAGCCGTGGCGGGTCGCGGCGGCCCTCATACCCTTCAGACGTGACTTAGTGCAGCGCGGAGCTGTCTTGAGCGTGGCTCTGCCGGCAATTGTTGAGGGCTTCATTTACCACGGCGTGACCTTGACCGTGAGGCGCCGCTTGTTCTTAAAATCTATAAATATGGGTGACCTCGGTGACGGCCGCCCTCCGCGCCCCGCGGGGGAGCGAGGAGCGAGCCGTCGCGACGTCACCCCGCAGCGAACACTTTTGTATTGATACTCCCGGTTCCCTCGGCCACCTCGGAGTGGTCGTCTTGGTTCAGACACCTGTGGCCAGAGAGGAGGGTACGTAGTATTTTAAAACCAAGGATTCCGTCGTTCCCGGTAACAGGAGGTGGGGTCAGCGAGGGAGAAGGGAGCGAACAAAGGGCAAACTAACAAACAACAAACTTGGGTCAGACCTGCGCTTGATACTCCTGCCAATGTATATTTCAAAGTCTTTCTAAAGCGCAGGTCGGTGACGAGAGACTTTGACGACACTCGCCACCCTCTCTCCCTCCGCCCCGGCGTGAGGCGCACAAAGCGACGCACCACACACCACGCCACGCCACGCCGCGCCTCGACTCACTGCATGTTCTCATCTCCACTGGTAATGAACAAGGGACAACACGAGGATACCCGTAGCTTAGGTTAAATATTTAGTTGCATAAGTTGCTGTAGCTCTCGAGTCAGGCTACAGCGCCCCTGAGTCAGACTAGGGAGGCGAGGGGCGCGGGTTGCCGCCTGGGAGGGGGGAGCGGTACCACCCTGCCTCTCCCCACTCCCTCCCGGCACCTGACACCTATTTATTACTGTATAAAGGTGTGTAAACAAGACCTGTGTATAGTGTAGTAGACTGTGTAGCTTAGCGATCATACTCATACGTACACACAACACCGCCGTCGAGCCCCACCATCTTAGATTATGTTTTCACATCGTCAGTTTTTATTTCCCGGCAAAGTTCTCTCCTCGAGGCACTTATTTAGCTCGGAAACTTTTAATCACCCACCTTCTGTGGCTGGTGCGGGGGGGAGGGGCGGCGCGCACCACAATGCCAGCTATTAACCGTATCTGCCGCACCCCCACCGTCAAGGGTCCCCACCACCACCACCACTACAGCCACCGCCGCCGCCACTCCACTTATGACAAATTCAATCTGATCAGATATCAGACTTGGTTTCACCTGAATGGTGGCGCATTTCACGAACTAATTTCCCATAAAATTAGCGACAAAGGACTTCATTCTGAGCGCATGGTGGGAATTTTACAGCGCATAGCCGTGTTGAGCGTGCCCAGTGTAGCGGCGACGAGGCTGGGCGCGACGCTCAATGCCTGTCACTTGCAGAATAGCAGGCCAGTGTTGACGCTGAAAACACCCGCCATCCCGCCCCGCCCCGCACCCTTAATTGATCGGCGTAATGTGAATGCCTTACTTTTTTAAACATATATATTTTACGGAGATGAAAGGCCGCTCTAACAAGAACCCCATTGTGAGGCCTTGCGAAATCACACCAACACTGTCACGTACACTCCGGGGTGATAGCGATACGCCGCGGAGAGCGAGGGGAGGACCGGGGAAGAGAGAGAGAGAGAGAGAGAGAGAGAGAGAGAGAGAGAGAGAGAGAGAGAGAGAGAGAGAGAGAGAGAGAGAGAGAGGACAAGGGGAAGGAGGGGTGGTAAGATAATTAAATAAACAACCTCCACCACCACCACAACCAGTGCAATTAAAAAGAAAAAGTCTGTGAAATCTGAGTGCCGTTTGCGTGGCTTCATAAAAGTGCTGTGCGCGCCCCGCGGGAATGAGTGACTGAATGGACGGGCGGGAGCTGCGCGTTTTGGTCAAGGTTCCCCACACACACACACACACACATTAAGATCCTAGAATACATTTTTTTTTTACATTATGAATAACAAACAAGTATGTAATTAAAATGAAATAAATGTTTGATAATCAACAACTTTACTGTTAACTGTAATAGCAACAAGAGTATAGTAGGGTGGCCTCTCTCTCTCTCTCTCTCTCTCTCTCTCTCTCTCTCTCTCTCTCTCTCTCTCAGCACAACAATATCATACAGATTTAATATTTTCTTCATTTTTATTATTCCTATCAGTAATTTTACTATATATCTATACTTGCGCGCACACACACACACACACACACACACACACACACACACACACACACACACACACACACCCTCGCATGGCCACACTTTCCCCTCGGAGGCGACAAACACACAAGGGGAATCTGTGTTGCAATGCGCGATGAAAGGCTAATACTGCCCGATTTTTTCCCCTCCCCCAGTCAGTTAATAACACCAGTTGATATTCGACTGACAAATGCACGCCGCTTCAGATTGCAAACAAGCACCCCCCTCCCTCTACCTCCCCCCCTGCCTAAATATTGCATTCATCCCGGCGTCAACATTATCATATATTACTCCAGTCATCAGTAGCGCGAGAGTTTATGCTGCTGTGAAATGATGTAAAGAAAAAAAAAAAGAAAAAACACAACATATATACATTACAGTACATACGCACCCGACAATTATTATGTACATATGGAAGTCGAAATAATACGTGACTGAAGATAATAACGATAAATAAAAAAATAATAATAATAGCAACAATATCATGGGGTCGGTCGTTCGTTGGTTGGTTCCCTCACACACCGCACAGCGCAACACAGCACTGGTCCCTTTTCCGAGAATGATGGAGCATATGGCGATACTAAAACATATGACCTTGTTAATAACGGGGACGGGTGATGGAGGGTTATGGTGGAACGCGTGACACCACACTACCATAAAACACCACCACGCACCACCACTACTACTACTATACTACTACTATTACTACTACTAGCTCCCGCCGTCGCCCTGCCATCACTCCGCCCCGCCGGGTTACGCACCACAGCACCACCACCATACCCTCTCCATCCTGCTGTGTTCTGCTTCTGTATAGTGACGCTCATACCGATATTTTGCGGCACGGACTGACTGAACCCGTGTGTGTGTGTGTGTGTGTGTGTGTGTGTGTGTGTGTGTGTGTGTGTGTGCGCGCTATTATTGCTTGTATTGTTATCATTCCCGCAGTGTTTTGTTGGTCATCTCCATAGAAAGGGAGGGGAAGGGTGGGGGGATGGGGCGGGGTATTCCACACTAACTGATGGTCTAGTCAAAGGCAGCTAGTGTTGTGTACGACCGTGTGTAATCATTACCTATTATCATTACCATTATTCTTATTATTATTACTTTTAATGATAACTTCGTCTTGGATACGTCCTCGCAGGCGCGGGAAATTACACGATGTTAATATATCGGTTAATACAATCTGGTATTTCCCACTGTATACTTTGTTCGTTACGATGAATGTCGATGTTTTTTGCATGACGAGAGGCATACAAAGGCCCCAGCGGACAGCGACCCACCCTCAGCTACACTTCACGTAATAAGCTCACCCCACGTCGTTTAGTCACGTACATAATTATTAATGATATATCCCCGTTCCGTTTTACGTTGAAAGAAGTAAGAATGAACGCAGTTAATAAGAAAATAAATTAAAATTAACATAACACAGTACAAGGAAGAGGAGAGACAGTGACTGCAAGGAACGGCTGCCCTGATCTCCAGTGTTTCCACTAATGTTATAATTTCAGGACCAATTTTATAAACAATACGTGATTATGATGAACATACTCTGGTTCCCAGCCAACCACCAGTCATATTGTGTGTAGTGATTACTGTATGATATAATGAAATATAATGAAACCTGGTAAGTGATCGTTTCATTGTTCCCTTTTCACAATTACCTCATAACTGCATGAACTACGTAGTAGTATTAGGCTCCTTTATTTGAGATATTAAGTATTATCAACACTATCCTCTGTGACAGTGTTGCCACTGTTACGCAGCCACAAACATGCATAACACTTCGTTTTTACCAACTTCTATTACACAAAACAGATAATGAAAGAATAGCAACACTCGTACTATATAATCCAGCCGAAAATACTGATATGAAAAGACGTCCCATATTATTCCACTTAGCAGCCTTCCGGAGCTGCCTAAACCTCCCCTCCCCTTGGCGGGTGTCGGCACACAGGAGCTGACCTGCCCACCTCACCCACTAACCACCACTCTCTCCTTAACATGCATTGAACTAAATATTCCATTGATTTTTTTGACCTTCCACTTGGGACCGGCACCCAAGAGGACCTTTTTTTTTTCGCTGTTTTGTTTTCCTTGGCCAGTGCTCCTCTTACGTAACAAAAATAATAATAAAATCAATGGCAAGTCATCGAATACTGGCTGTGGTTACCCTCTAACTAGTCTGACATACGTGATGTAGGTGCATATAATGATCGTTAGCATTTTTACCAGTAACAACTATTACCCTCCACCACCATCGTTCACTAGTAGATGTTTAGTGAAGTACACTCATACAATGGCCATTAACACCATCAGTAACAGCCAATACCCTCAACCACTATCGTTCAATAGTAAAGTGATTACCTTGAATACCATGTAGTTGACATGGACTCTTCAAGGTCACTACAGGTCAAGTCATACTTTAGTTCGATCAGGGTTATAACGAGTTACAGGAATTTAAAAGAAAAAAAAATTCCTAGATGAAAGCTTGGGGTCACTAAATACTTTGACATTTATTGCCTGGTATTGATGCTAAACATATAAATGCCTATGAAGAAGCAGCAATAGATACTGCTATAACTTACCGTCAGAGCTCAAAAACCTTCCCTGTGGTCCATTGTTATGGCGCCGATTGTCAAGATTACTTTCCTCCATTATAGATAAATCATTCATGTCACGCGTATTTCTTCAATATAAACTCACTCCTACAATGCTTGCTTACAAATGAATAACAACAAATACTTACTCTGCAGTAGATATCAGGTCAGATTTCTCGGAACACTCGACGAAGGCTCTACACAGTCTGTCCAGTCGTCCAGAAATCGGCGAGAAATAAGCCTTTCTAACGGCTCCCACCAGCGTTGCCAGATTGTTTTGGCCATATTATCGTATTACACAGGTTGAAATTAATGTACTTCTGGTAAAATTATCGTACATATGTAATTATTCCAAATATTATGCAAAACTGCCACTTTCCAAATACAGCAGAATTTAGGTTATATATATATATATATATATATATATATATATATATATATATATATATATATATATATATATATATATATATATATATATATATATATATATATATATATATATATATATATATATATATATATATATATATATATATATATATATATAATTTTTTATATTATTCTCAAGAATCGCCTCTCATATGCAACAATAAATAAATGAAAATGCTTGAAAACTAAACGTCTCTTCAAATCACAGTAAAACACTGTATTTCATTAAAGATTTATTGTTCATAATAACATTTGAACTCTGTGTGTCCATTTAAACATAACACAAACTCATATACAATTCTGGGTGATCGCGGGAGATCACTGAGTGGTTAGAGAACAGGTATAATAAATGATCTCCGTCTCTTATGATACCTTCAAGCTGGTAAAGCATTAGATTACTGATGGATATAAACACGAAGCTTGAGATTCTTAGTATAAACCCACTAGGCTAAAAAAAAAATAAATAAATAAAAAAAAAATCTGGAGAGCACTGAAGATTGATTTTTTTTTTTTTTACCCAACATTTCATCCCTCTTGTTTCAAAAGGCGCCTTTACAAATATGTTGTGTATCCAGTCTCCCCAAATGGTTGACAATTATTATGATGTTTTGGGAAAGATAAAATAGCGAAGTTTATTTTTTCATCATTCTTTTATTCCTACGACTGAGTAATGGTCACAGGAGAGAGAGAGAGAGAGAGAGAGAGAGAGAGAGAGAGAGAGAGAGAGAGAAACAAAGTCAGCTGACTTGTGTGAACTGTTTGCATCAAGACATAGAACTGACAACCGATGGAAAAAAGTGCAAAATACGAAGCTGTGAAAATATGCCTCGACAACACATGCAATCCAGCAACACTGTGTACCTCTGATGCGTGCACATGCCTGCGGGGGGAAGAGGGGAGGAGCTGGACATGAGGCGGGGCAGGGAAAGGTATGGGTGAGGCGGGGGAGGGCGGGGCCATGGGAGGGAAGAAATGGAAGAATCGATTTGTTGAAGGCAGGTATGGGCTTACTATTCACAACCATCTACAGCCACAGAGTACACTACATTATACTGAAGGGTTGGGCAGCCAATACTGAGCAAATGTAATGAAGAAAATTAAGTAGTATAACATGATTTAGCATAAGATATAGGTTCTGATAATCAATTACACATGAAATGAGTAACTGCCAGACCTTTAAGTAATATATACTACATACAATGTACTGTTTTGTATACATCTCTTTGAACATAATGACCACCTGTTGTGAAGCCACCTTGTATTCTTTTTTCCCTAAGAAAACATGATTTAATACTTTTCAAGAGACAGTATTCAATCACACCAAATATGGGTCAAGTTAGAGTATCAATTATGAATTACAGTAAGTATGAGGCCATGGAGGGTGATGGTGGTGGCTGGGCTACTGTGTGGGTAGGGGCTAACCCTTCCTTCAGACACCACAAACCTCATATTTTAAGTAAAATACTCAATTGTGTCTCTAATTGGGCTGAGTGTCAATGCACTGAGAACAGTGAGTAGCCAGACTACATCCATGAGGGAAGGGTGGGAGGCAGGCAGGATGAGGTGCACCAGGGATCCTCACACTCACGCACAGTATTAACAGCCGTGTCCACTCCACTACAACACAAACAGTGATATCAACACACACAGATGAGAGGACACTATCTCATGACTAGCAAATGTCCACAGTACACATCATTTGCTGGTGTACTTAAGTAATCCAGTCGGATCTACTGTAATTAAGATGTATACAATTTAAATATTTTCAAAATGTCTCCCTAATAGGAGTAATATAAGTAAAAATTTACAATATGGTTTCAAGATATTCCTGACTTTTCAACCTTACAGAATAATTATTATAAAATAGTTTTGGGTAGTTTTTAAAGTATTATTATATAATCTTATTTCAAAGACTGAATTGCACACTCCATGAAGTGGGTCATTAAGGGCCCAAGAAAACCTCTACGTGGGTAGAATGTACTTAAAAAATCCCTTAAAAGTTGCTCCATGTACAAAATGTTTACAAAATATGACAAACGCTCTTGACGCCTACAGTACGTATGGCACCGCCCTCAGCGGGCCCGGGGTGTGTGACTGCCGGGCTCCAGGGCTCCAGGGGAGGCTGCCCGCTACCTAGAATCACCTCACTGAGTTTGGTCGATATGAGTGACTAGCATAAAAGTGATCCCCTTAACATCAACATTAGATGTATTCAAAACTGGAAGGGTCAGGAACTGCTATACTAACATGCCATAGATTCTTGAAGCACTACATGAAGGCTGGAATGAAGTGGGTGCCAGTGTCTGCAAGTTAACCCCAATAGTTTTATGAACTAAAGTATAAATAAAAAAAATAGTTTTCATTCAAAACCATGACTTACAATTTGTGTATATACATATATTTACCAAAAAGATATATTTGTTTGGTTTTTAATATATTTTTTCTGTACATAGTGTGTCTATATTGATGAAGAAATGGTACCAAATTCAAGAGAACCAATAGCCTATAGTGTACATAGTTACAATACTACCAGACATCTACCAGACGCAGCCGTGCAAACAACCTAGAGATGCACACGCGCAGTGCCACCTAAGCACCGTTTCCGAGGGCTGGCTTGGCCGCTGCACCCGTGTCCTGCCGTGACCCACCTGGTCCACCCACACAACACCGGTTACCCTACTATCACTTATATGACCTTAATACTCTGTACCTAAACTTTACTCTTTATAAGCCTATCATCACAATGAGAGAGATAAGTGGAATATTATAACTAATACAATTTCCATGCTACTCTTGCTACTGATGAACTGTTACCGTGGGGAGGCTGTGCCAGGACTCAGCACGGCCTCACCAACACAAGCTTGAACCACATGGCCAGGCTTCCTCACACGCATACTTATATACAATATATTTGCAGCAACTGAGCTTAACACAGTATTCAGCATGATACTAGCAACTGAACCTGAGTAAATGTGCAATGAAGAATGACAGCTGATGTGAAATTGAAGTGTAAAAATGAAGATGGCTAAAGCAATGTACCTTGTAGCACTCACTGACATACTGAATGTTGCCCGGCTCACTGCTCAGGCCTTTGGTGGTGCTGGGAAGGTTGACAAACAAACCTCATTCCATGTTCTTCAAGAGTATTGAGTAATAATCATATAGTATGTACTGAACATAATGATGTTGAAGATAATGATATATACACTCCATAATGAGGAAACATTCTTGCATGATAAAATGTAAATATGTAAAATGTCTTTTATACTTAACTAGTAAAGCATAATGAAACAAAATGAGGAACTAAATAGTGCAGAATATAAAAAAGGGTCACTCCTGTTCATCACTGTGGAAAATAGTGAAGCTCTCCACGCCCTCACCTCAACAGTCGTCCATTTCCAATTAACAATGAACATATAAATATTTGACACTTTGTGAAAGACAACTTCTGTAGACCTAAAACAGCACTCTATGTTGTTCTGTACAGCAGCACTGCTTGGCCCACCATGCTCCCAGACTACTAATGCTCTGGTAAAGGCTAGCTAAAGGCATGTTACATTGGTTACTGTTCAAGACTGATTGTAGATAGTAGTAATCTGAAAAAATTTTGATATACACAATTTGGAAATTAACCCTTGGTCAGTGTATAGGTGAGATGCCGGCACATGATCAATAGCACTACAAACATCTATGTTACATAAAGTCCCTCAAGACCCATAACACAAGTTATTAATACTTTCTATGCTTTCACATATATCTTACTGTTGCAATCTCAGGTTGTGTGGGTTCTCTTGGAGACCATTGCATTACAGTCACTTCCCTGTCACCCATTCATGTGTACACTTCGAAGACCAGTCATATATAGCACATTTAGCAAGAGTGTCTCATCAGTATTGAATACTGCATACCAGTTTTTCCATGTTAACACATAGATAAAGTCATCCACACACATATAAAGTATCTCTTCTGTTATCTTACGAGTCAAACATCAATAGCTGAGCTCCATTAAATGATAAACATAGAAACAGGATAACACTGGAATTTTTTAAAGTCCTTGGATAAGAAACAGGTTTCCTGTATAAGTCTGTAGTAATACTGAGTCTCAGGGAAATAGACTTTTGAGTATACATCCACAATCACTGTGTTGTCAGTTTCCCGAGAAGCCACGAAGAGCATGTGTTTACGTCATCATGTCTCACCCTTCTGCATCATGTTGTCTTGACCACAACCATATAGTGAGGGAACCCCATGACGGCGTGAGGAGCATCCTCTATGAGCATCTTCTACCTCCACCACCAGACAGTGGAGCTACTTGTGAACACATGACTCTTCTATCCTCCTTACAACACAGCTTTGGGGATTACTAAGATCCATTCATCTGGCTCTGATTTGATGGTACTGAGCTAAGCGAGTCTCTTCTAGAGCCACACTCTTTTTCAGACCCGTTGCCTGAATCTGACAGTAGATTTTCTGCCGAGCTGCTGGAAACCCCCCCGATGGACATCTGCTGGGGCACCGTGGAATGTGATCTGTGCAGGGCAAACAACCACACCTCATTACATAGTACATCAGAAGAAACATGTTGCAACACACAAGTAGCATTGACAACACTCTCAACAGCAATGGCATCAAAGGTGGAGAGGCACTGTACTGTAGCTACCTGGTGTGGGAGGACCCATTGGAGAGGGTGCGGCTGCCCCGTAGATGTTCTGACTTGGACCTGGTGTGGCCATGTGCCAGCTTCTGCTCGTCAGACTGGTTAGTGTAAGGCTGCTCCCGCAGAGCCAGCTGGTATGCCACCTCAAACGCCTCCCCAAGGGTAAGGATGATCTCGGTAGCTAACTCCTGATGCAGCAAAGCAAGAATTTCACATCAATAAGAGCTGCAGTACTGGAACTAAACTAAAATTATTAAATTTTAAAACAAAAGGAGAGTTACTGTATATAAACATTCTCTCACCGAGCATACTGCCAAGTTTCAGAGCAGATCAATAATAATGATAATAATAATAATAATAATAATAATAATAATAATAATAATAATAATAATAATAATAATAATAATAATAATAGTAATAATAATAATAATAATGATGATGATGAGAAAAAAAAAGATTATCAATATAATTAGTCATGTAGAGAGAAGTTAAAAATATCCCTACCACACCACACTCCTGGTTGATATGACTTGTCATGCCCAACAACAGTGATAGGTACACTTTACTGTGCTATGCCATACCCGCAACAGGGACTCATAATTCAGTATGCTAAATATGTAAAGAATGTAATTATGTGATGTGCATTCCAGCTGCAGTTGTTGTAAGTTGGTGTACTGAAGTCTGTTATACATAGTATCCCAAGAACACCACACTTATGATAAGTGCAAATCAGTGTAAGATATCAAAGTGTACTGGGCCAGCAGGTAGTGAAGGTTTGCACTGAGTGACTCCCTCATCACCTGCCAGCCATGGGTGCATGTGACTCCCTTAATTAAGGAGCTGGAGCTGCAGTGGGTCACTCACTACACTATAAGACCACTCATGTCTAATGGTTGCCAGATGCCAGATATAGAAGTGTAATGTATTTTGTATATCTTACATCATGTGCACATTAGTATACACACGACATGCATGGTGTATGACTGCAAAGTGATGTTCAGCCCATCAGTATAAGATATAATTCAGTGCAAGAATCAGTGGCAGGAAGTTCACATTCCCACATGTCTGACTTGAGATGATACAGTCTGGGCAACAAGAGAAGCTCATACTAATACAGGTGTAATTGCAGTCATAATATGAGAGCACAATATGCTACACAACTCAATATAGTGTATGTTATGTGGCATACAGTACTAGGCTTGTGGCAATGTCTGCATGAATAGGTGAGGCAGCAGCCACAGGCCCTTGAGTACCCTCATTCTCAAGGCCCTTAAGTTAGTGGAAATCAATAACAGTGTGTTGCCTTTTTATGTATGAAAGTTAGGAAGAGGAAGAGTCCTGTGCATGACAGAGGTTTGTAATACTCACCCTAGTTTGTACTCTGAACACATGACAATAATGTCCCTTTGTCTCCAAGTCTTTGGTGATGTAGGCAAAGTGTGACAAGTCCTCAGCGTCCTGACAGGCACAGTGGATGTTGCGGATCTCATGTTCACAAACCAAACTCTGGAAAAGGAATATGCAAACTACTTACTCTTTGTATCAAAAAGTCAAAACTGCAGGCATTAAGTTGGGCATATATGAGTTACTGTAACAGTTTTCTATGATTCATTTACCTGTTGCAAATAAATTCCTATCTAGTCTAATTTTGCTTGAGTATTGTAACTACAAAGTAGTGGAACACATCCTGACCTGTGTGTTGTATTCCATGAACTTCACTCCACGGAAGGACACAGATAGGATGATCTTTGGCACCTTTGTCCCATCAGTTGGTGTCTTTTTCAGCTTCTGAATAGACTTCATGGTAGACTCTGTTCCTTTCAACTCCTTGACATGAGTTGAACCCAAGTACTGCAGAGGCCAAGATAAAATAGCACATGTAACAGAAAGCAGTACACAGACATACAATAGTACTAAAAACAGCTCAAACATATCATTAATTCTTTAGCAACCCACGACTTGACAACTTACCTGTGCAATGTACTGAACACTGGCAGAGACCAGAGCAGTGGGATGGTGTTTCCAGGTGGTGTGGAGGGTGTTGGGTGCCCCCACCACCAACTGGGAGGGGTCCCTGATGGGCAGGTGGCTCAGCTGTTCACTGCCACCTTGCATGTCCATGCTGGGCTGGGCTCTGGGTGCTCTGCTGACCACAAAATAATTTCTGTCACAAACAAAACACACAGCAAATAATTTATTAATGTGGCAAGCTAGTTCATGTCACATGGCTGTGGGGAATTACTCACTTGGCAGGCGGCTGAGGGGCACTGCGCTTTTTGGTGCCAGACCGCCGGATGGTGTTGCTGGTGCTCTCAGGGGGACGCCTCTCTCGGCTCGTGGAGGAGGGCAGGTCATTGAGTAGCTGTTCCTTTAGCTGGGAGATATCAGAGTTCTGCAATAAAGCAAACACCACCATTCAGCTCAGATATTTAGCAATAGTAATTACTTATAACTCTGTCATGATTTTCTAAAGTGTAGTAAAATGTTCTGACTCAACAACTGGGCTGAGGACTTTAGTACAGTATAAATTTAAATAAAAAAATGAATAATGCCGATAAATAAATAAATACATAAACATATGTAAAGGTACAAGAATAATAAATGTACATACAAAAAATTAAGAATAAGTAAAAATAGAATAAAAAGCTAAATACACAAATACACAAGAAAATTTTGATAAACAAATTTATAATGAATGAGCAGAGAAATTAGTAAAAAATAAATACTAAGCAGACTAATAAAATCTGCATTAAACATAATGAGTGATGACGCACCAGTTTGCTAAGCTCCAGGCTCAGGTCGTGGGGGTTGAGTGCTGGTGGCAGCTCAGGCTCCAGTGGCCGCTCCCCAAGTGATGCAAGGATTCTCTTTCGGTGGCCGGGCCGAGTGATCTCAAGTACTGTGGTGAGCTCAATCTCCCACACCTTCCTCACTCGCTCCATCTCTCCAAAACCATTCTTGTGGAAAATCTGTGAGTACTGAGGCAGCCGGATGGACTCAAGCCAGGCATCCACAGTGTCTGGGAGAGTGTATGAGGCCTGGGGTCCAGAGAAGGGTGTGGGCAGCTGAGACACCGCCTCCCCCAGGGCCTGTACGTGGCTGGCCTGGGTGATGCCAAGCTCCCGCAGATCACCAGACTCCAGGATGCCTCCGTTCTGTCCATACACAAAACACATCCCATAAAGTAAAGTTTTAGAGTAAAATATGGACGTTGCACAATGTCAGTATCTTCACGCAATATTTGAGCATCACTGTGAAGCTGTACTGTTACAATATAGGAGTGGAGATATAAACAGAAAGACAGGAGCAAGTGAACAAGAAGTGTGTTTCTCAGGGATGGAAAGGAGCTATGGTCAAGTGTTCATCTTTGAGATACTATCTTACAACAAAGCATAATTTTGTTAAATAAATACAATTACTGTTCTTAAATATTCTAAATTACATTTGTATGTACTGATCAATTCCTGAAGGAAGTAAACAATGAGAGCCAGTAAAATCCTCAAATTTAACAATATCATCAATAAGCTGATTGGAAAAATAAAAATGTATTTTCTAAATTAAGGTTGAATAACTATTTCCAAAGTTAAAACTCTTTACACATTACATTCTTTAGTTTGCAATAAGCATAAGAAGATTAGTTTTATATGTCCTCTGCAAACTAAGCTTGTACTTACGAGTTTGCCTTGAAGGACATGAGCGCTGCTTTAGCAAAGCCATTAATGGAAATGTTATTTGACAAAATGTTTTTGAAACGAGTCTCGTTCTCAGAACACTCAAAACAGTTACTAATTATTTTCCTTTGAACACAACTTTTAAGCCAATTAAGGTTTACGCAACGAATGTAAACTTTTTATTTGTTCTTTTTTTTCAAACAGCTGGGGAGTTTTACGGTTAAGGATTAGAATTTAAACTACTCCAGTCTTCCTGCGAGACAGAGACTAAAGGGAGGGTTAAGATCAGGGCACGCACATGTGACTGAGTGAAATCACTAACCACTCCCTGGTGATGATCAACTGACCATCTGTGTCGCAAGCGTGGATAATGAATGGAGACGGGGACGGAAAGGAGGAGGCACAGAAACTATGGGCACATAGCACAAGGGAAAAGAAAGGGTTGGAAAAAAAGGTCAATGAAGGCAGGGATAAAGTGGGACCATGACGGCATGAATCAACAGCAGGACGCACACATTCACACTCACCATAAAGTCTGTGTCGTCATAGCCTTGCGCCACGAACACGTCCTCGTACTGCGGAAGGCCCAGCGCCCGCAGCCACCCACCCACCGTCTTGTCGCCACTCTCCAGCACGCCCACGCTCACGCCCACACCGTCACCGCCCGTGAGGAGACCAAAACCCTGCTGTGATGGGGACAGGGACAGGCCTGGTGGGGTAGAGAACCATCTCATCATTTCGAGAACAGTTTGGCAGGAAGGGGAAAGTTTGAGTATTAAGTTGGGGGAAGGAAGTCGCCACTCACCCAATCTGGTCTGAAACTCGTGCTCCAGCTCAGCCATGAACACGCTCTCCCGCGCCAGTCCGCCGCCGAAGCTAGCCATGATGTCGTTGATCCTCGCCCATTCCTCGGCCTCCTCTAGCGGCGACAGGAGGCCAACGCCGCCTGACCCGCTGCTGCCGCCGCTTCCGCCTTGCTCCCTCCCGGATGGCATGCTGTTGCGACATCCTGGAACACACACACACACACACACACACACATCTTTAATACATGTTTTCACTATAACTGGTAAATTTTGCAGGAAATTGACATAAAGTAAACCATATCAGCAACACTGCACAAGGGCCTCAGTGTGTGTGTGTGTATGTGTGTGTGTGTGTGTGTGTGTGTGACGCAGTGCTAGGCAGGCGCCACACGCACCTCTGTCCAGGGAAGGTCTGAGGCCGGAGCCGGTAGTAAGAGAGCGCGGGCGTTCTAACGCAGACACCACTTCGGGTCCCTCCATGGGGGTGATGACGCTGCCTCGGAACAGACCTGCGGGACACACAAGGGAAACGGTTATCCAGAGAGAGAGAGAGAGAGAGAGAGAGAGAGAGAGAGAGAGAGAGAGAGAGAGAGAGAGAGAGAGAGAGAGAGAGAGAGAGAGAGAGAAAAAGTAAACAAAGAAAGAAATAGTTCAACAAGAATAACACTATCAGTACACAACACATTACATCAAATCATAATTCAACTCAGTATCCTAGCAAAAATAAGAGCAGACAAAAAGGCGATACAATAAAACATACATATAACGAAACCAAAAACGGCTTAACTAACATTCTCCATTCACAACTAACAGCAAATCACGTAAAAACAAATTTCGTTCACAGACACAAGAGCAGAGAAGGAAGCAGCGCAATATAAGAGGTGTATTGGTTGGTAAGGAGAGTATACATGTGGTTTGTCTGTACTAGTGGAGCGGCAAGGAGGGGGAAGGAGTGAAGTGGTAGGCAGTGCAGGTGAGGATGAGGGAGGGGATGGGGGGCAGACGGAAGGGGAGGGATGAAGTAATAAACACAACTATTGCTCTCCACGCTCACAGCCTCCATCTACCTCCTCCTCTTCTCTTCCTCCACCTTCTCTGCCTGTATAATTTCTCATCAGTTTCTTCCTTTCTCTTCTTGTGTTTCCTTATTAAAGTCAGCTGATTTACTTTCACTAAATTATATCCGTCTGTGTAAGCGTCTCTCTCTCTCTCTCTCTCTCTCTCTCTCTCTCGGTAGCTGTCTGATTATAATTGTTCTTGAGTGGTCATGTGCGAGGAGGAGGAGGAGGAGGAGGAGGAGGAGGAGGAGGAGGAGGAGGAGGAGGAGGAGGAGGAGGAGGAGGAGGAAACAGACTGAAGGCCTCCGCAACACCGCCAGGCACGAGCCAGAGTGGAGCCTCGCGGTGCCGCGTGACACAATACCGCATTTTTCTGCGTCTTTTTCCGGGAACTTGTCCTTCCTTGCCTGGCTCACCTGACTTGTGCTTACCCGCCAATACTACCACCAATACTACCTATAACTGTCTCTTACTACGATTAATGCTCTTATTAATGCTACTGCTACTACTACTACTACTACTACTACTACTACTACTACTACTACTACTACTATTACTACTGATTACCAATGCACTACTAATATCACCAATATTATAATTTACCTCTTCTTACTATTACTATTAATATTACTACTACACTAACTATAACTACCACCATTACTAATCCCCACCACCACTACAACTACTACTTGCAAAGCTGCGACTTTTACAGCACAAAACAACCCTTACCACTAGGGCATTGTAAGCAAGCATCCTCTGACTCGCCCCACCCTCACAAAAAAAAAAGTTTTAAGCCACTAAGGCTTACGTAACCTAAACTACAGCGCACAAACACCACCCTGACCCCAATGTAGTCTTAGGAGCGACCCTCTCACCCTCCCGGAGACGCCGAGTAGCAGCAACAAACCCTGAGGAGTAGCGAGAGATCAAGTGATGCATCACACCGAGCAAGGTTTCACCATCTCGTCACGTACACTGATTGAAAGGAGGGTCTAGTCTGGTCTTCCTCTTGGGGGTTCCCTATGAAATCTTCTTTTGGGCACTTCCTGTGGTGTAGGAATGACGTCGCCCTGCCGCCAGTCAAGTGTTTATCAGTCATGCGCGGGGTTTTCCATAAGTTTCCTGCACTAATGAGCATGACATTATTGGCGCGCGGTCAATCTTAGTGGAATGCATACTCTAAGATCTCACAGAAAGAAAATAAGTACGTAAAGCTCTTTATGAAATTTCGTAGGGTACATTTCAGCTCCGATATATTATTCAAAAGCATAATAAGTTCGTTATTAATATGAAGCATCAGTTAAGATATGAACACAGGAACTGATAAGGATGACTACTTGCTGGTTCACTTGAAAGTCCGTCATACGTGTCACTATAACATGCTTGACTATATTTCACATACCAAACATACAAACATAAAAAAAAAAAAAAAAACCGCATAAAATTTGACAAAGTATTAATGAAACGTTTCAGACAATATGAATATCATTCGTTCCACACGAGGAAAGTATAAAAAGCAAGATTTTCCTATTAAAAATTAGAAAGCAGGGTTGTGACTTCATCCATCTCCCTCCAGGCAATTCCGTGCATGACGAATGGGGAGAAAATACTTCACTGAGGAAGAGAGACGAGCAGTAAAGGCCCCAAAGAGACGAGCAGCTAGTTCGTGTTAAGTCAGACACATCCGGTCTTCCTTGATTGTTGCTGTTGCACCACACTTTTAATGGGTCTCTGTTGTTGCTGTTGTTATTATTATTATTATTATTATTATCATATTATTAACATTATCATTCTTGATTGTAACAGTAATAGTAGTAATAGTAGTAATAGAAGTAGTAGTAGTAG
>NC_087158.1:30702039-30714539 GCF_035594125.1 Scylla paramamosain | reverse complement strand
AAAACAGGAAAAGTGTTGCATAGAGAAAAAATTTTGTCTTTTCTAAGCAGCTAAGAAAAAAATAAGGCTTGTAAAGTACGTGGGGGCAGAAGAAATAGAATTTTACTTTTTACGAGAGATTTTATATAGCGTATCTAAATCAAAACATCTCCTTCTGCTAAACAGGGAAAGCTTTACATAGGTTGAATGAGAATGTATCTTTTTATTTATTTATTTTTTTAAGTAAGAAAAATAAGAATTTTGTGAAATAAGTTCGGACAAAAAAGTTGAGCATTTATCTTATTTTCCCGAAAGAAATTTTACATAATGTATCTTAATTAAAACCCTTTCCCTGCTGATGATTCAACGCTACATGCTATCAGAATAACTCTATAAGACTCGAACTAAATATAATATAAAACTACAAGTATAGAAATATTTTAACTACTCTATTATTACTCATTTTCTCGTCAGTGGTGCCTTCAGACCTAACCTCACCACTAGTAATTGTAATAAGCTCAAGAGAAAATGATTGCAGTTAAAGGGTTAAGGAAAATTGTGACGTGGACAAGAGTGTCTTGCTCGCTGTCCGCTGTCCCTCCAATGTCCCTAATCCCGCGGTGGTCAAATTAAGAGCTTAGATTCAGTGCTGTTTTGTGTCCTAATTCGCTGTGTTTATCTTAATTTGAAGCGAAAATATTCAGCACACACAGATTATATACATGTACACACAAGCACTCACCCGCTCATCCATACACCCACCGACCCACTGACCCACCGACACACACACACACACACACACACAATTCTTCTCATCCCGTCGCTGTTTGCAATTAAGTCGTTTCATTGATTTTTCCTGGAAAATTACGACGGAAAAATTATCCCCCAGAATATTCCCATTCCTAGAAGGAACAAAAGTCGGTCGTGGATGAAATACTTCCCTTCATCCTCCCAGAACTGCCGCCACGCCGAACACGGGGAGAGGAGGAGGAGGAGGAAGAGGAAGAGAAGATGAAAAAGAAAATAAGAAAACGAAACTAACGATGATGGTTAAAGTTAATGACATAATGAGTAAAAACATTAATGTGATTCTTTCAGTAAAATCTGATCTCATCATGTAATGCCCCACACACAATACCACATCTGTCTTCTACCAGGCATCACTCCCTTCACCCCCAAGGATGCAGCGTATGTGAAATGATGTAATGGGAGAGAGAGAGAGAGAGAGAGAGAGAGAGAGAGAGAGAGAGAGAGAGAGAGAGAGAGAGAGAGAGAGAGAGAGAGAGAGAGAGAGAGTAAACGAGGGAGGGGGAAGAAAGAGAAACCAAAGAAAGAAATGACATATTAAAAAAAAGACAAGGAAAGAAAATAACACGAAAAACAAAGGAAAAGAAAAGGCTGAGAAGATGGACAAGACTGGAGAAGTGTATTATACAAGACAAGAGGAAAGGAAAAAGGGGTTACGAGGAAAGGGAAGGTAAAGTTGGGAGGGAAGCACGTGGACAGGTTTGTGGGGCAGGTGGCCGTGACAGGTAGCGGGGGAGAGAAAGAAGGAACGGAGAGGGAGATGGGGAGAAGTGAAAAGAGTGATGGTAGACATAAGGGAGAGGAGGAGGGGAAGCAAAGATCACATAGCAATTCCCAAACACTCATCATTCCTCCTTCCCTCTTTTTTTTATTTCTGCTTTTTTTTCTTCGTTTCCCTTTTTTTTCACCTTCGTTTTCCTTTATTCCTGCCTCTCTACCTCTTCCTCACCTCCTTCATTTACTTTTCTCCCATTTTCTTCCTCCTATTCTTCCCTTATCTCTTCTTCCATCTCCCACATAACAATTTTCTTATCATCCACTTTATATCCCATTCTTTCTTTTTCTCTTATTTCCTTTTATTTGCTGCTTCCACACCCTTATCATCTTATCCTCCTCCTCCTCCTCCTCTTCGTTCTACTTCTATCTTTCCTCTTCCCTTCTCTTATTTTCTCTTCTCATACTTCCATCATTGTCCTCTCTCTCTCTCTCTCTCTCTCTCTCTCTCTCTCTCTCTCTCTCTCTCTCTCTCTGCCCTCCATATCTCCCCTGCGTCTCTGGTTTTCTTCCTCCGTCACTACGTCTCTCCTCTCCGCCTAATACCTCCTTACTGTCAGGTCTTCTACACGTTTCTTTCCTTCCCCTCTCGTTTGGCCTTCCTTTTTTTTTTAAGTTCCGGCCTCTATTTTCCTTAGCGCTTTTTCCTCTTCCTTACTATTTTTTTTCCTGGTTGTTTTATTTTTCCATCTATCTAAAAGTTATTCTGTTACAGTGTTATTTCATATGACTTGTTTCTTCATTCCTGCTTTTTTATTTTCGTTTTTTTTTTTTTCCTCCAACTACTAACAGGTTTCTCGACTCATTTCTCTCTCTCTCTCTCTCTCTCTCTCTCTCTCTCTCTCTCTCTCTCTCTCTCTCTCTCTCTCTCTCTCTCTCTCTCTCTTCTCTACTCTCTCTACGCGGGGATGAGTCACACTTCCCCGCCACACTCTTTCTCGTAAGTGTGACGTGAATATGAACGAAAATAGAGGAAGAGCGAAGAAAAACGAGTTAAAAATAAAGTACACAGAAGTTGGAATTTAATCAAGATAAACAAATACACCAACTACTGAAATTTGGGTGAAAGGAGGAGGAGGAGGAGGAGGAGGAGGAGGAGGAGGAGGAGGAGGAGGAGGAGGAGGAGGAGGAGGAGGAGGAGGAGGGAGGGGATAAAGAAATGAGGTTAGGGGATGACTGGAGGAATGTGTTTGTTCTCTCATGTCCAAAAGCATACATACACACACACACACACACACACACACACAACATCCTTCCCACCGTTGTTAGGTCCATGTGCTGAAACACCTCAGCGCAGCAGCTTCACTAGTTTCAAAAGGCTTTAACAGCAGTTAAAGTTACACGGCTGTTTTGACGGTTCTAAAGACAGATTAACCAGATTTCTTCACTACTATCAGGAGAAACAATGGTGAAAACCCGGCTAACCCTCAGAATACCGGTTTATATCAAGTGACGGGTTTTTAAGAGTGCTTTTATAATTTTAGTGATAAATCAACAAGAGTTCTACATTAATAACGGGGAAAAAAAAAAAAAAAAACCGTGAAACACAGCAAATAATCTCTGTGACCTTTGACAACAGTCGTAGTGAGAGGGCAAAGTGTTTCAGAATACGGACCTTAGAATTGTCCGTCAGCTGAGCGAGGCGTGCACGTGGCCTTGGACTAACAACATTCACTCACTAACTTGCTCTCGCTGCCTGGCCAATGACTCCACTGTTTGTATAATTCATTAGTGCCGCTGATGGTGTATGCAGACTGCCGCAGCGTGTCCCTTCATTCCTAATACTCCGCTGTCACTACGCACCAGCCTTTCCATTCCCGGTGCTCTAGGCATTTTTAGTATCGTAGTAGTGGTGGTGGTGATGGTGGAAATGGGTGGTGTTGGTTTTTGTAGTAAAACTGGTGGTGGTTGTTGTGGGGTGGTGGTGGTGCAGTAGTAGTAGTAGTAGTAGTAGTAGTAGTAGTAGTAGTAGTAGTAGCAGTAGTAGTAGTAGTAGTAGTAGTAGTAGTAGTAGTGTTATTGATAATGATGATGATGATGTTTCTGTTGTTGCTGTAGTAATGTTATTATTATTGTTGTTCTTGTTATTGTTGTAGCAGTAAAAATATTAATAGCAGCAGCAGCAACAGCAGCAGCAGCAGCAGGATTAGTGGTGGCATCTCGTAACTTGAGCCAAGAACTACTCTACACTGCTACTACAGCCTCTACAGCTAGATTCGACCTCCGCGGCGCAAGAAAGTGATGTCATCAGTATTCATTATGCAAGTTTAGGGATGTGAGTCATTGTACGCGGGCAGTAGTTACGGATGAAAGTAACACACACACACACACACACACACACACACACACTGGCACTCACTTTAAGTCACTGGTCATTATAGAGTGAAGGTCATCACCTAACGCCATACTTGTCACACCATGCCAAGTATCACCACAACACCACATCACCACACCATATAGCACACCATTTGCCACAACCCTCCCACCATAACAATACCTCATCACCATAGTGTACCGCCAGCACCACAGAATATATATCCCTCATCATAACTCACTACGCATCACCGCACCACACCAATACGTTACACAAACCAAATCATTCACTATCACAACACCGTTCCCTGACACTAATTGTAACACCACTATCGCTGCACTTTCATGAATCATCACCATCCCTTCCTCACCACCACCACCACCACCAACCCCATCCCCACCACACCTACACCAGATAATACTCACACCACAACACACACACACACACACACACACACACACGTGGTATCTTAGGTCACCAACTCAGTACAAGGTTACATGAATGACACTGTGGCAGCTAAATGCGTCTTGGAGGAGGAGGAGGAGGAGGAGGAGGAGGAGGAGGAGGAGGAGGAGGAGGAGGAGGAGGAGGAGGAAGACGGCGAAAAAGATGAAAATAATTAAAAGGACAGAGTTTGAATCAAATAACAATGAAAAAAAAAATAAACGAAGGAAGAAAAAAGAGGGAAAGATGAGAAGGGGGAAGAGGACGAGGAAAAAGAGAAGGAAAACGAGTGAGAGGAAGCAACACTCACCAGCGAAGGGGATGTCGCTCTTCACCTCCTCGATGTGATCAGTCGAGACACTCCGGTCCGAGAGGGAGGCAGAGACCGAGGACAGGGAGCAGGACGACCCCCCAGCCTCGAGCGCCAACACTTCCTCCGGCTCGGTCTCGGTCTCGATGTCCCGTGACGGCCGCTTCTCCTGCTGGGGGGTGGAAAGAGAGACCGGGGTTACTTTCTGTATGTATGAGATTTTACGTGTGTGTGTGTGTGTGTGTGTGTGTGTAAGAGTCGTATTACTAGATCAGGGGTCGTACTAAATTGTACATGGGATATAGTGAAGCAGAGGATCATGCCCACAAAACAAGGGACATGCATTCACACACACAGAGGAGGAGGTTGCGAAAGAGGAGGCTGTCACACTGAACGGTGATTGTGGCTGTGGCTCTGGCGGTGACGTCACACTGAAGGGCCACACACAACAAAAGGTCACACTTGGGTGATCACACTCAAGAGGCGAATGGATGTGGCTCACTTACCACACAAAAATATGTCTTGCGTGTTCTTTTCTAAATCTTAAATCTCAAAACTTAATTTGCGATCTCTCACACTTACTATAACCGCAGTATCGCTATTATTTCCTCTTTCAATACTAACGACCAACATGCTAAAACGTGAAGGAATGCCTGTCACTGTATTCAAGCACACGCCTTGTGTCGGCTGCCTCTCATTACGTCAGCCTGGTATTATAGACTCGTATTCTAAATGTTTCAATACTTCACCTTGACTAATTTTAACAGACTATAGTAGAAGTTATTGGGGTTTTCAAGAGTGTTTCATAGTTCTAGTGGTTGTTTAATAGGGATTCTACACCTATAGAGGGGAAAACACATGAAAACCCAACTAATTCTCTCTGTGGCCTTTGAAAAGTCCTGTTGGGTCCAAACGTTTAAGAAAACGGGCCAAAGATAGTGGACA
Organism: Scylla paramamosain; assembly: GCF_035594125.1. NCBI lineage: Eukaryota > Metazoa > Arthropoda > Malacostraca > Decapoda > Portunidae > Scylla > Scylla paramamosain. The sequence goes on along the minus strand of NC_087158.1, from coordinate 30,708,966 downwards.
TCAACATTCATTCCCTATATTTTTTCCTACTATTAAAAAAAAAAAAAAACATCTAAAAAATTACGTTTTCGTTTTCACCGCTTTAGCAAAATTCACTTTTTTTCCGCTTATTCTTTTATCGGAAATTCCGCCAAATCAGTGCAATGTTTTCCTTCTCGTATTTACATTTTTTTTTATTACGAACCTTATCTTAAAACACACGAGGTTATTCCCACGCACGCTTGCTTTCTTGTTTGTTTGCCTAAATTTTTGTTTCTTTACCTTGCACTCACATTACGTATCAAATTACCATTACATTTTTTCCTTTCTTTCTTATCTCTTCTTACATTTCATATACTCCACTACGAGTTTTATCCCTATCAATACTTTTTTGAGGCCTAACACAAGCCAGACATTTTTTTTCCCAACCACCAAAGACAAACAGTCCGGGAAGAAAAAATAAATAAATAAAGCGTCGCACACTCTCGGGATAAACTGTTTATTTCTTCAACAAAATAAACCCTGACGGTTGAAGAACAACTTAGGGGGTGAGAGGGGAAAGGGGAGATGCGAGAAGCGCAGAGAGAGAGAGAGAGAGAGAGAGAGAGAGAGAGAGAGAGAGAGAGAGAGAGAGAGAGAGAGAGAGAGAGAGAGAGAGAGAGAGAGAGAGAGAGAGAGAGAGAGAGAGAGAGGAGCACCAGTAGGAGATGAAGAGGGAAGATAAATGAACGGGGGATGGGTGGGCGAGAGTTATACTGAAGGAGGGTGACGGGGGAGGTAGTTTAAGATGGGGGTGTAATAGTAAGGAGGAGGAGGTGGAGGAGGTAGTAATAGGTGGTGGTGATGGAGGGGAGGGTCTTAATACATTACTTTCCCACCACCACCACCACCACCACCATTACCACTACCTCCACCACAACCTCTTCCTCCTCCTCTTCCTCCTCCTCCGTAAAACACAGCCAAGGTGGTGATGCCCTAAGCCTACTGGGGGCACGCCGGACTCTATTCTTACATTAGAGAGGGACGGTAGAGAGGGGAGACTCAGAGGGGAGAGTCACATGGGAGGAGTAGCAGGGTGAGGGGGGAGGAGGAGCAGGGAAGTTCTGAAAGACGAAAGAGTGCAGGAGGGAGAGGAGGGTGGGTGGGAAGGGGAGGGGAGGGGAGGGAAGAATGGGTACTTCGTGAGGGTAAAGTAAGAGAGAGAGAGAGAGAGAGAGAGAGAGAGAGAGAGAGAGAGAGAGAGAGAGAGAGAGAGAGAGAGAGAGAGTAATGAGAGGGAAGGGAGGAGACGAGAGACAACGAAAATGTGTGTCGAGGAATGATAAGACACCAAGATTTCAGATGACGAAGTAAGGAGATGGAGGAAGACGACTTGGCAGAGGAGGAGGAGGAGGAGGAGGAGGAGGAGGAGGAGGAGGAGAACAGTGATAGGTACACAAGGCAAAAAGTAAACTACGGGGCACAGCAGGAGTTATTATACAGAACTAACGTAGCTTTCTTTCCTGCCCCCACAGACCGCCCTTCCCCGCCCCGCCCCTCCCCAACCAACCCAGCCCCGCGCTGCGCCACACACCGCCCCCCCTGCTACCTCACCCACACAGTTTTGTTTACATTACAAATTGCCTCGAGAAATACTAGACGACGTAAGGAGTAACTCCAGCCCTCTTGAACCCAAAGCCTTGCGTGTACACACACGCACACACACACACACACACACACGCACACAAGCCTTGTCCAGATTCAGAATAATTATAATGAAAAATAAATAATCAACTGATATTCGGAAAACTTTACTCAAAAAGAAAACATCAGGAGGAATGAGAAGAGGAGCATATCTTTTCATCTCCATCTCTCTCTCTCTCTCTCTCTCTCTCTCTCTCTCTCTCTCTACTGAACAAGTCGGTGCCTCAAAATTCCATGAAGGGAAGCTGCGCTGTACTGATGTTAGTGCTGCTGCCACGATAGTAGTTTTTTTTTTCCTTACTGTATCGGTGATGACCTTTAAGATGATGATGTCATTTTCATTGTTCTCACTGCTGCTGTTTGTCGTGAGTTTAGTGCGAGTTAACATTACCACCCTTGAATTATTATTACTCCCAGCTGTGGAAATCTCGCCCGGCCGACCAGTGCACTAAACAATGATTACTTTAACCTTGCTCTCCCCACGGCGCATATCCATCTGTAACTCATCGTCCTCAATTGATCAGTACGCGGACATAAGCAGCCACGCGACCTGCGGAACTTTAGCATCGCATCATACACTCATCTTCCCCCAAACCGCTTATTGTTGTTTCTCAGTTACTCATATTCATTTCATCACGCACACACCTTCCCCCCCACCGATTATTCTCGTTTCTCATCTACCTTTGTATACTACTTCCATCACATCGACTGCAAGCTTATGCATAGAAAAAAGTGTCCCCAGCTCGTTTATTCTTGTTTCTCATCTGATCATCTAGTACTTATAAAAGAAAAACATAACTAATGACGCACTAACCATCCCAGGCATCGCTCATTCTACCTTCTCTAAAGTTAACACTATAATTTTCTTTTGCTCCATTTGTGTGTGTCAAGAAAGCACATACTGTATGCCTCTCGCAAGCAGCATCCCCTATATAGCTGATTCTCGCTTGTCAGTTAGCTACAGTAATCTTTCCATCATAGCAATTTGCATACGAGAAAAAAAAATACGCCGTTCCTTTCACGCTGAAATTCCGGTATGGATAAGATAAAAATATTCACGCATGCTGCATCTAACATAGAGCAGATTCTCGCTTGTCAGTTAGCTACAGTAATCTTTCCATCTTAGCGACTTGTGTGCGCGAATAAACACACAAGTAGAGCACGCAGTTCCCCCTTCACGTTGAAATCCCGCAGTGGATAAGATAAAAATGTTCTGCCATGAATCACTCTCATGCCAAGATAATTAGGCGATCATGAAGTGCGGCACACAAATATTTTTATAATTTTTTTCAGATACGTTCATTCTAATTCTTTTAAGTCTTTTTTTCTAATTTCGTCGTTGCATTCTTGTATTATTGCACGTTTCCTGTGTCATAAGTTGTAAAGTCCTGTTGTTGTTACTGTTGTTGATGATGATACTGTTGTTGTTGTTGTTGTTCTTGTTGTTGTTGTTGCAGGAAGCAAAACACAAGTCTTCACATTCACTTCGTGTCTTACAAGGTGGCTTAAAGAAAAAGTGAGTGACGAATAGTGGTGAGGGAGGTAACAGAGGTGATGAATGGTGACTTTATGGCTCCTGGTGAGGGGGATGATGGAGTAATCGACCTGTAAGACACGTAATGGTGGTGAGATGATGGTAGTGATGGAGTAATAGATGATGAGAAGGTAGACAATGATGATAATGATAATGATGGTGTATGTAGAGGTAATGGGAGGTAACAAGGTTGAAATGATGCTGGTAAGGTAGAAAGGGGTGATGGTGAGGTGATGGCTGTAATGGAAGTAATGGTGAAGGTGGTGAGAGCGTGACCGTTTGCTGGTGATAAGGAGTGATGAGCGGCGATAGGGGGTAACAGGTGTTGACGGAGCAAGAACAAGTGGTTGCTGATAACTACACGACTGTGATAAGGAACAAGAAATGGTCCATACACTACTAAGCACAATGACTTTCATTGTTGTCTCTCATGGGAATACACTGATTAATTGTATTTGTCTTTTCTTTACTCATTTCTTTTTCTTTACGTGAGGAGGCAAGAAAAAAAAAAGGAGAAACGAGGAGGAAGCTCGCTAAAAGTAAGTACCGCTCCTACAACGTAATAAAATAAATATATAAATAAATACAATGACGTAAAAACTAAGAGACAAAAATATACACACATATCTCTGAATGAAAACAAAATAGTTGCCATCATCATTATCATCAAAGACGAAGTCACACACACATTCGTTTCACAAACCTACTGTTAACTATCACTATCATTCCCATCATTATTAACTCTTACTTTGTCGCTGTAGTTCTCCCTTCTTTTTTTATTTTATGTAGGTGTGACACTGGCCAAGGGCAATAAGAACCCAATAAAAAAAAAAAGCCCACTGAGATGCCAGTCCCAGAAAAGGGTCCAAAGCGGTGGTCAAAAATTGAAGGATAAGTGTCTTGAAACCTCCCTCTTGAAGGAATTCAAGTCATAGGAAGGTGGAAATACAGAAGCAGGCAAAGAGTCCAAGAATTTACCAGAGAAAGGGATGAATGATTGAAAATACTGATTAACTCTTGCATTACAGAGGTGGACAGAATAGGGGTGAGAGAAAGAAGAAAGTCTTGTGCAGCGAGACCGCGGGAGGAGGGAAGGCATGCAGTTAGCAAGATCAGAAGACCAGTTAACATGAAAACAGCAGTAGAAGATAGCTAGAGAGAGGTTGAAGACAGTCTGTTAGAGGAGAGGAGCTGATGAGACGAAAAGCTTTTGATTCCATCCTGTCTAGAAGAGCGGTATGAGTGGAACCCCCCCAGGCATGTGAAACATACTCCATACATGGACAGATAAGGCCACTGTACAGAGTTAGCAGCTGGGGGGGTGAGAAAATAGAATACTTTGTTTTCCAGTATTATCCAGTTTTAATCAAGTCACCGTTCTTTTTAATCTGGAGAGACTCGTTGTCCTACGCCGGTGTTCAAACTGTTAAGTGTTGCCGGGATGGAGAGCAAGATTGGAAGGTGAAGTAAGGGAGTGGAGGATGCAAGGGTGGAAAGGGAGGGAGGAACGTGGATGAAATGAGAAAGAGGGAAGGAGGAAGGTGGATGGTTGAGTGACGCGGGGAGGAAGCAACTAGAAAGAGAGGATGAATAGATCAAATAAAAGGAAGTAGGGGAAAAGGAAGAGGAAGAGGAAGAGGAAGAGGAAGAGGAAGTGATAAGGGAGAGAAAGGGATAAGGCAATATACAGTTGAGAGAAAAAAATAAACTGGAGTGAGTGAGAGTAACAAGGAAGATGATGGATAAATAAAATAGAGAAGAACGAGAAAGGGAAGAAGAATCAGGGAAGAAAGGAAAGAAGATAAGAGAAAGAAGAGAGAAGAGGGAGAAAACTTGAGTTAGATGAAGCAACAAGGAAGAAGTGGATAAATTAGTAGGGAGGCGGAAGGGAGGAGGGAGGAGAGACAGAAAAGGAGAGGGAAGGGAGAGGAAGGAGGGAGGGAAGAGGAAGGGGGAGAGGAGAGGTGTGGGAAGCAGGACGCCAGACACCAGCAGCCAAGAACCACCTGTGAGAGGGAGGGAGAGTGAGAGGAAGAGGGAGAGGAGAGGAGAGGGATGGAATGATGGAGGGAGGGAGGGAGAGAAGGAGGGAAAGAAACACCACCTGAGAGTCAAGTGGACTGTTCCGCCACTCTCTCTCTCTCTCTCTCTCTCTCTCTCTCTCTCTCTCTCTCTCTCTCTCTCTCTCTCTCTCTCTCTCTCTCTCTCTCTCTCTCTATTTTCTCCTATTCATCCCTCCCTCTATTCCCTCCACTCATCCCTATCTTTTCCCTCCCTCCCTTTCCACAATCTCCCTCTAGCACGCTCCCTCCCTCTCTTTTACCTCTTATTTTTCTTCTCTCTCTCTCTCTCCATTCCCTCCTATTCTCACTTCCCTCTATTCCCTCCACTCCTCCCTAACTTCTCTCTTCCTTCCCTTTCCATACTTTCTACCACACTCCTCCTCCTGTCTTTCCTCTCCCTTCCATTTATTCCTCCCTTTCCTTCCTCTCCCACCTTACCTCCCATCCTCCCTTTCCTTCCTCTCCCTCTGAATCTCACGCACTCACTCATCTACTTACTATATCACACACACACACACACACACACACACACACACACACACACACACACACACACAGCAAAATGCACCGATATCAAACGTTACTTTGGAGGAGGAGGAGGAGGAGGAGGAGGAGGAGGAGGAGGAGGAGGAGGAGGAGGAGGAGGAGGAGGAGGAGGAGGAGGTCCATTTTTCAATAACTATTCATCACATACGTAGATTATTGTATAGGTAAATAAATCTGCCTTCCCTTTTCCTCTCTTCCTCCTCCTCTTTTTTCTCTTCCTCCTTCTTAAAGCAACAACACACTCGGAGGACTAATCTCATTCTCACGCGGAGGAGGAGGAAGAAGAGAAGGAAGAGGGCATTACAGGGAGAAGGGAAGAAAAGACATCTGTTTCCTTGAGGGGAGGAGAGGAAAAGAAAGGAGAAAGGAAAGTCTCCACACGAGGAGGAGGAGGAGGAGGAGGAGGAGGAGGAGGAGGAGGAGGAGGAGGAGGAGGAGGAGGAGGAGGAGGAGGAGGAGGACGGAGTGATAAAAAAAAATGAAGAAATTACAACTATTTATCCTGAGAGAGAGAGAGAGAGAGAGAGAGAGAGAGAGAGAGAGAGAGAGAGAGAGAGAGAGAGAGAGAGAGAGAGAGAGAGAGAGAGTAGGCCTATTGTAAGGGGAGAACGCCCTTAGTGGCAAAGGGGAGAGGTGAGAGCAGAGGAATGACGCAGGAGGTGCAGAGAGAGAGAGAGAGAGAGAGAGAGAGAGAGAGAGAGAGAGAGAGAGAGAGAGAGAGAGAGAGAGAGAGTATCCAGGAAGTGAGGAGTTAAGCAGCACTGGTGTGGCCAAGGGGAGGGAGTGTGACCTCTCTCTCTCTCTCTCTCTCTCTCTCTCTCTCTCTCTCTCTCTCTCTCTCTCTGTCTACGTCTGTTTCTCTTTCATCCCTTCATGGCTCTCCATCCCGTTATTCTTCCTCTTCCTCGTACCTTCCTTCTTTCTCTTCCCTTTCTCTCATTTTTTTTTTGCTTTCCTCCTCTCTTCGCTTTTCTCTTCCCCATTTCCTCATTATTCCTTTACCATTTCCTATATCTCTTCCCATACTATATCATACAGTGTTTCTTCCTCAGCTTCTCATGCCAACACATACATACATGAAGACAGACAGAACAGATATGAACAAAAGAGCAAATGAACAAT